>NC_066512.1:13150535-13163035 GCF_024679095.1 Eriocheir sinensis | reverse complement strand
TTCTTTTTCTCTTCCTTTCACTTCCTGTACCTTCCCTTCTCTACTTTCCTCCCTTTACCCAATCACTTCCTTCTCTTCCCTCTCCTTTCCCTTCCTTTATACTCCTTTCCCACCCTTTCCTTCAGTGGCGGATCTAGAAAATATATATATTATATATATATATATATATATATATATATATATATATATATATATATATATATATATATATATATATATATATATATATATATATATATATAGATATATATATAGATACAATCATATATTTTTTTTTTTGGGGGGGGGGGGGGGGGCACTAGGCACTCGGCTCGCAACCGAAATTTCTCGGTTGAATAGAGATTTTGGGTTTTATTCCCGGGCAGAGTGAGAGTTAAAATTGCTTTATCTCTTTACACCCCGGCCCCTGCGCGTCCGTAGGTGAGTGGTTTCTGTGACCGCCTACCACTCCTCGGGGCACCGGTTCGAGTCCGATTAGGTGCCTTCGGCGCACAGCCCACCCAGCTATTGCTCCTGTTCATCCTTCCTTTCGGGTTGGTCGATATACCGGTACCTGGGAAACTTGGGGAAGGTAAATTGTGGGAATCCGGACGGCATAGGGCCATGTGTCCCCGGGCTAGTGGATACGAATCCACCACAGGCTCAAAAGGTCAAGGAGGCGGAAATGAGCACCGATGCAACGCGCAGCAATATCGCATGCTCCCCACTTTACCTACGAGTATTACTTTATTAGGCAGACCTTGTAGGATAGTCTCTCGGTTACTAATTTTTCCCATCCCAGCCTGTCTTCCATATTGTAATTAAGAAATGTTAGGTTACAAGAGGAGCTTCATTAGCTTTATTTGTTAAATGAAATGAATGACTGACTCCTTCATCCAAACCCACTTTTTTTTGTGAAAATTAGGTCAAGTCTTGATGGTTCGTCGTCCCCTCTCAATCTTGTTTCTCCTTGCACCCTCTGGGTCATCAGATTATCTGTCACCAGCTTCAGTAGTTTACTTCCCCAGGTATTTTCACCACCCTCCGTTACAAAATCAAAATCTTCCCATTTCACTTCTTTGCGATTGAAGTCTCCTGTTAATATTTCCTTTTTATTATTTTTTATTTTATCTGTCAGTGCTCGTATTGTATCTTCAAGCATAGGGTTATATCTTACTTCATTCCAACTATCGGTGTTAGGGGGGACATAGGCTGTTATTATGTTATTCTTCTCTCCACCTTTTACCAGTACCTGCACAGCCATCACCTCCGCACTGTCATTTTCATATCTCACTTCAGTCACCTTCAAGTTCTGTTTCGTCATTATCATCACTCCTCCCTTTCCTTCTTTCCTATCTTTTCTCCAAATGTTGTACTTACTCTTTCCCTCCAGCATAAGTTCCAGTTCCTTTATAAGCTTTGTTTCAACTATACACATAATATCTGGATTGCTCTTCCTTAAATAATCAGGCCATCTATGTTTGTGTACGCAATCTTTAAACCTTTCTTCCCTTCTCTCTTTTTTTTCCCCTCTTTCTATCAACACCCTTACTCCCTCCCTTCGCGTCCTATCCACCACTTCTTCAGTTTTTCGTTCTTCATTCTCCAAAAACAATTCTTCTTTTCTTCTGATCTTTCATCATTTCTCTTTTTCGCTTTATTTATCATTTCCTTAGCTTTCATTCTTTCATCCTCTGACATATTTCACCTCACATATATTTGCTTATATTCTTCAGAGTTGTTTAGTTTCCATGATCTATTTAGTGTAGTTTCTGTTGCCATTTGGGACCTTAGCTTTATCCCTAGTGGTCTGTTTTTTCCTTCCTCGTATCTTCCTAATCTAGTTATTTCATCTACTTCTTCCTCTATCTTTTCCTCCTCTTCAGTATTCATATTTCTCAATATACTTTTCACCTTACTCCTCTCGTAACTCTCTCTCTGAGCCTTCACTGTTTTTTTTCTTCCTTGACACCAAACACTATAACACAGTTTTTCTTTGCTGCCATGTCCCTCACCATTGTTTCTCTATTTTTTCGTTCATTCACAACTTCTTTTTCTATGTCTTGTCTCTGGTCCTGTTGCTATTGTTCTAGAATATCTCTAAAGCTCGTTTTTTCCTTGTCTTTTTCACTTCTCCACTCCTTCAATTCATCACTGACCGCATCCTTAATCTTTTCCTCTACCTTTACACCCACGCTCTGCTGATCATTTCCTATCTTCTTTGCTACCTCCCTTTTTATCATTTCTTCCATCTTCTTCGCCATGTCTTCGTCTTTCCATTTTCAAAATCTGTATCTCATGATCTTTTTTTTTAATTTTTCCATCATCAGTTACGCTATTTCTTTTCTGGTTTCCAACTGTTCCTTAGTCTATTTAATTATTTCTTCTCTCAAGTTTTCCATCATTTTCTTTGTCTTCTCGTCTCTTCTCCTTGCCTCATCATCTCTCTTTTTTTAATTCGGTCAGTGCCTGAATCACTTCCCCGAACTCCGCTCTCAACTTCCTCACTTCTATCACTATTTTGTCACAGTCCTGATCCACTTTGTTTATTCTTTTCCACTGTACTGGTCCATTGCTGATTTTGGCGTGAAGCCGTCACAACTCTCCCACGAGTCGATTAGGAGACTCCGCCTGAGAGTCCGCCATCTTGAATCTTTATTTACCTTCCATCCAACCTCCTTCCTCTCCTTCACCTTCCCGTTTTGCTTATCGCTACTCACTCTCTCATAATCCTCTCAATTTCTGAACTCCTAGGAGACGGGACTCAAATAACTCAGCTGTTGCTCGGGTCCTTTTGACTGACAAATAGATTGTTGTTCTCCGCTTCGTCTGTCCACGTCCTTTCCTTTCTGTGGTCGGCGCCGGTGTGTGTGTGTGTGTGTGTGTGTGTGTGTGTGTGTGTGTGTGTGTGTGTGTGTTGTGATGTACAAATTACAGGATAAAGTTTCCTCTTCTTTTTTCTTTTTTGAAAATATATCAATGACAGCCGTAACAAAATTTTCAGTCAAATCACCGTTGGTCAGTTCACGGTGAATGCATAATTTTGCAAGTCCATTCAATCTCTCCTCACCCAGAGTTGAGCCTCTCATCCCCCCTTGTCCAGTACCCGCCCGATAAGCGTACTAGACAAGTCAGCGAATCGAAACTCGCAGAGCGTGAATAAACTGTAGTGTAGATACTTGTTCTGGGGGAGTATTTCACGTTTTCTTTCTTTTTGGCTTTAAAACATTATGTTAACGCGAATTAGTAGATAAGCATTCATTTATTTATTTTAATAATAATGATAATAATAATAATGATAATAATAATAATAATAATAATAATAATAATAATAATAATAATAATAATAATAATAATAATAATAATAATAATAATAATAATAATAATAATAATAATAATAATAATAATAATAATAATTATTATTATTATTATTATTATTATTATTATTATTAATTCCGTTATTAAAAATTATAATTTTGTTCTTGGGGGGGCACGTGACCAGGTGCCCCCCCCCTCCCCCGCCCAGGATCCCCTACTACAATGAACCTACTGCTTTCCTTCCCTACCATTTCTGTGATTCATATTAGTGCAATGATGCAGTAATTCAGATAGAGGGTGGTTGTGTGCCACAGAAAAAGGATTGAGGGAAGGGGAAACTTAACTAGCACACTTGTCTCATTATACCTGTCTCATTATACCTGCCTCATTAACTAGCACACCTGTCATTATATGTGCCTCATTATACTTGCCTCATTAACTAGTACACCTGTCTCATTATACCTTTCTCATCCGCTTTTACTTACACACCTGTCTCATTATACCTGTCTTATTAGTACATATCCATACACGTGCATTCATCTTACCTTTTTTTCATTATCTCATATCGACACTTGACTCACTGTACCTTTCTCATTAACTCTTAGCTTCATTATTACACCTGGCTCATTACCTCAACCACACCTGTCTCATTATACCTGTCATCAATGGTATATTTGATTCAAAGAGTATGTTTTCAACCACGTGTTTTTACCTGTGTTGTGTATAATTTTTTTGGGGGGAGTCTAATTACCTGGATCACGTGACTTCTATCCCAGGTGTTAATGAGTCCTGACCCCTGTTTATACCTTTAATTACCTTGGGAAACCTCGATATTATGAACTACTTAAAGAAAAAAAAGAAATGTTCGTAGATTGTGTGGGTTACAGAAGAGTCTGTGTCGCTCTACGTTTTCTTTGGCGCGTGTAGAAAACGAGGTGTGGAGAGTAGAGAACACGGAGGGTAAGCACACACACACACACACACACACACACACACGAGCCATGAATGAAAGTTAAACATGACCGACAGTTGTTGTTAAAGATTTACCCCTAGTATCACTAGGGGAACGGGCCCTTGTCCGACAGTTTCAGACGAGAGAGAGAGAGAGAGAGAGAGAGAGAGAGAGAGAGAGAGAGAGAGAGAGAGAGAGAGAGAGAGAGAGAGAGAGAGAGAGAGAGAATTACATAGAATTACATAGAGAGTTGTTTGGAGAGCGTGCTAAGGAGATATATGTTCCCTTTCTTCTCTTCCTTTCTTCCTTCCTCCTCCTCCGCCATCGATGGTGGAGAGGCTCTCCACCGAGACTGTGCCCTCTCCAGACGAATCTCCTGCTTCACGGGAGGACGTGTTACCTGCCTCACAGGTTGACTCCCAGCCTGCCACACAGGTTAACCTCCAGCCTGCCTCACAGGCTAACCCCCAGCCTGCTTCACAGGCTAACCCCCAGCCTGCCTCACAGGCTAACCCCCAGCCTGCCTCACAGGACAACCGCCAGCCTACCTCACAGGCTGCCCCCCAGCCTGCTTCACAGGCTAACCCTCAGCCTGCATCACAGGCTAACTCCCAGCCTGCCTCACAGGACACCTTCCAGCCTGCCCCACTTAACGCTTATCTTCCTGCATCACAGGATGTCGGGTTCCAACCTGTAAGGAATGGAGCCAAACCGAAGCAGGCAACCAATAATTTACTGACCCCCACTACATTCAATAGGTTCCAGGTGCTGGCAGACACCATGGAGGATGAGTTTGAGACTCGCCTAGTTGGGGACTCCATGGTGCGTGGCCAGCTGGTTGAGTTCTGTGGTCGTTCATCAAACGGCCGCAGAAAACGTTACTGCTATCCAGGTGCCAGACTGGACGACATCACCGCAGCGTGCGATGATGTCACGAGAAATGCCAACCGAAACACCCTCTTTGTCATTCGCGCGGGGACGAATGACGTAAAGACAACCCGTTCTGAGGAACTGCTCGAGAAATACCGCCGCATGATCAAGCAGTATAAACGTAAAACGGATGCCAGTAACATCATAATCTCAGGAATCCTCCCGAGGGTCGGTGCCGAATCTAACTTTTACAGTAAGGCCTTCAGCACAAACAAAAAACTTCAGTCCCTTTGCTCACAAGAAAACGTCCAGTTCGCTAACTTGTGGAACAGTTTTTACTACGATTCAGACTTGTTCCTTGCTGATGGCATCCACTTAAACCCTGTTGGAGCAGCCCGTTTCGGGAGGCTGCTCTGTGACCAAGTGGCTCTTCGAAAGCCAAAAAACGCGGAGGCGAGAACACCAGCAGCTCCACCGTAAGGGAGCACTCAACCCGCAAAACCCCCGACTCGAATCACATTAAAGCTTGCTATGTAAACGCTCGTAGCCTACGTAACAAATTTGAAGACTTAGAAGTCCTCGCAGCTACAAATCATTACCACATCATCGGAGTCACAGAATCTTGGATAGACACTTCAAATAGAGATTTCATTGCGGAATATAGATTACCGGGTTATACCATCTTTAGTCATGAAAGAGAGAACAGACAGGGTGGAGGCGATCCACAGCTCTCTTCATCCAGTATCCGTGAAAACAGATATTATAACCAATGTAGACACGGTCTTCATTGAAATTAAAAATAAATCTCGTAAAATAGTAATTGGACTTATCTACAGACCGCCAAGGCAGACTCTTGATATCGACCACGCATTAAGTGAATTATTATTAGAAACAAGTAGCAGTTGCGAGGCAGTAATTGTTGGGGACTTTAACTTGCCAGTGAAAAGATGGGGTGAACCGTTGAACTGTCATACAGGGCTCGACCTGTACACAAATTTACTAGAAAGTGATTTACATCAACACGTTCAAGAACCGACTCGGGAAAATAATATACTTGACCTTATCTTTTCAACGACAGCTGACCTAGTTAACGAAGTAAATGTTGGTCCAATTTTTAGTTCTAGCGATCACCGAACAATCACATACAGCATCAATATGAAAGAAAGTAAAGTAACTCCTTGTAATGAAAAGGTGCCTGATTATCAGAGAGCGAATTTCGTAAGACTACGATCAATTCTAAATAATTCTGACTGGACTGAAATCTCGGCGGAAACAGATATTGATAAATCTTGGGGGGCCTTCAACACAATATTGAACAATGCCATAAGCATATGCGTACACTATCGTAACAGACGTTCAGCTTTTAAGAAGAAACCCAAATGGTGGAATAACGAAATTCAAAATAGCCTATCTTTTAAAAAAACGCGTATACCGTAGATACATATCAACGCAGAGTGAGGCTGACAAACTAGAGTTGGACAGAATTCGCCGCGAAACCAAGAAATTAATAAAACGAAGCAAGAAAAATCTTGAAGAATATATAGCGGAAACGAGTAAATCTAATCCTAAAGAATTTTTTAGCTATGTAAATAATAAAAAGTCACTCACTTGTGGTATCGGACCGCATGCTAATGGTAATGGTAACCACATGAACGATGAAAATGAAATGGCTACAGTCCTAAATAACTTTTTCGCATCCGTATTTACCGACGAAGATTGTTTATCACCTCAACCGCCGGAGGTTAGAAGGACCGAAAAGATGTTAAGTGGCGTGCTCATCGTAGAAAGTGACATTTTACGCACAATTGAAAAGATTAAAGTAAGCAAAGCTCCTGGTCCAGACAAAATTACCCCTAGGGTCTTAAAAGAAATCAAACATCAAATTTGTAAACCGCTCTCCATCATATTCAATAAATCTTTAACAGTTGGAAAAGTTCCGTCAGATTGGAAACTTGCAAATGTCACACAAATTTTCAAAAAAGGGGGACAAGTCTCATCCAGGAAACTATCGACCAATTAGCCTGACATCGATTGTTTGTAAGTTAATGGAGACTATCATTCGCGACAATATGGTGAAATTCTTCGAAGAAAATAATATGATAAATAATTCGCAACATGGCTTCCGTAGTAAACGTTCGTGTTTAACTTATTTACTTGATTTTTTTCATTATATTTTTGAGGTGTTCGATGAAAGCAGATCAGTAGATATCATATATCTGGATTTTCAAAAGGCATTTGATAAGGTCCCCCACCAACGATTGCTCAGCAAACTATTGGCGCACGGTATCTCGGGTAACATTCACAGTTGGCTTGTGGACTGGCTCTCTGAGCGGAAACAGAGAGTAGTTCTAAACGGTGTTACATCTAACTGGCTCGACGTCAGAAGCGGCGTACCTCAAGGATCAGTGCTTGGCCCCATGCTCTTCTTAATTTATGTTAATGATATCGATGATGGGCCCACTTGCAAAGTATCAAAATTTGCTGATGACACAAGAATTGCTAGTAACGTAACTGCGACACTCGACGAAGAAGCTTTACAATCAGATCTAGATCGACTTGAACGTTGGGCCAATCAATGGCAAATGAAATTTAACGTTGACAAATGTAAAGTGTTGCACATCGGAAACAATAACAAATGCGTTCGGTACGCAATGAATGGCAAACAACTTTCTGCAGTAAGTAAAGAAAAGGATCTTGGAATCACTATATCAAGCGATTTAAAGGCCGGTCAGCATTATTCAGAAGTAGTTAAAACTGCAAACAAATTGGTTGGCTTCATCGGACGAGTCTTTCATAATAAATCGGAAAATTAATATTAAAACTGTATAATTCGTTGGTTCGACCCCGTCTAGAGTACTGTGTACAGTTTTGGTCTCCCTACTACAAAAAAAAAGACATAGAAAAGTTGGAACGGGTTCAACGAAGAGTAACAAAGATGATTCCTAGGTTGATAAATTTATCATATGAACAAAAGCTTAAAGAAGTAAATTTATTCAGTCTATCAAAACGAAGAATGCGAGGCGATCTAATAGAAGTGTTTAAAATGTTAAAAAAATTCAGTGATATTAATGCGGAAGATTACTTTACAATTGATCGATCAAATATAACAAGAAGAAATAACAATTTGAAGATAAGTGGTAAAAGATTCTCGTCGCACGAAGGTAAACACTTCTTCTTCAATCGAGTTGTTAATGTTTGGAACTCTCTACCCTGTGATGTCGTTGATAGTACAACAGTTACGGCCTTCAAGAATAGATTAGACAAGTGTTTCGAATCCAACCAGCAACTAAGATATTACTCAATGTCGTAATAACGTTAGGTTCTTTCGAATACTGGTGTCCTTGTCCGCTTTTATTGCCCGGTTAGTGGTAGCAGTAATGGTAGTTCTTTCCTCTTTCCTACATAATTTCCATGCAGTTTTTCCATGCTGCATGGTTCTTTTTCCTTTCCTGCCAGCTTTGGCTGGAGGGATGGGGGAGGGGGGGGGGGAGCCTTCGCCTTTGCTGTCCTTCATCTTCCACCTTTGATTAGATAGTTAGTGTAGCTTGTCACAAACAGCCTTATAAGGACCAGCAGGTGTGCCGTTGTTTGTTCTTCCTTTGCGTTTCTTTGTGTTCCTTTGAGGAGGATAGGGGAGAGAAGGGGAAACATGCTTATTTGCCTAAGGGGAGGGAGAGAAGGTGTAGGGTGTTAACTCGAAGGGAATGCAGGAGAGAGAGAGAGAGAGAGAGAGAGAGAGAGAGAGAGAGAGAGAGAGAGAGAGAGAGGTGTTTATCCTAGGAAATGGTTATGGAAGAGGAGATGAAAACAACTTGCAAACACTGAAGGGCAGTCATGAGAACGCCTGCTGACTTATGACGCGGCTGTCTGATTTGGGGATTTGATCTGTTCGGTGAGGGGAAGAAGGGAGAGGGGTGACCTTGAGAGAGAGAGAGAGAGAGAGAGAGAGAGAGAGAGAGAGAGAGAGAGAGAGAGAGAGAGAGAGAGAGAGAGAGAGAGAGAGAGAGAGAGAGAGAGGTCAATAAGGAGCGACTAGGACTTGTCATGCACCTGAATACATGGAAATTGAGGCCATTTGTGTGTGTGTGTGTGTGTGTGTGTGTGTGTGTGTGTGTGTGTGTGTGTGTGTGTGTGTGTGTGTGTACTCAAGAAACCTGGATTGATCGACATTACTGAACTCGTGGTTGTCTCTTTTGTGACTAAAGACTCGAATCGCTCAAGTCGTTCTTCACACGTCTGAGCCCTCAAGGATGGGATCATTTTTGTAATGTCGCTAGGAGGAGAAGGGGGAGGATGATGATGATGAGGAGGAGAGAAGGAGGAGGACTTTGAATACTCATATACGTCAGGGTCAAGGAAAGTCACGGTCACGGAGAAAGGAAAGGAAAATAAAATGGAAGTAAAAAGAGAAGATAAAAGTAGGGTAAAAATAAGAGGCGACGACACGTCCGCGCAAAAGAAGACTAACACAGCATTCATCAAAGGTCTCTTCCTCCTCCTCCTCCTCCCCCCCTTCTTCCACTTCCTCTTCCTCCTCCTGTTATCCATCCTCCTCCTTTTCAGGGATTCCTATTTCTCTTGTTTTGCTTTGATACTTCCTCTTCCCACTCTCTCTCTCTCTCTCTCTCTCTCTCTCTCTCTCTCTCTCTCTCTCTCTCTCTCTCTCTCTCTCTCTCTCTCTCTTCTCATTTTTTCATCCTTTTATACGCCTCGTTTGTGCCATTCCTTTCCGTCTCTCCTTCCCATCAATCTGCGTCCTCCATTCCTCCCTTCTTCCCTCTTTTCCCTCCCTCCTTCCCTCCTTTTGAGAGAGGCAAGCGCAATCATTACTTGATATAGGTACATTCTCACTGCTCCTTGCTTGTCTCCCTTCTTCCTCCTCCCCTTCTTCCTCCTCCTCTCTCTCTCACTCTCTCTCTCTCTCTCTCTCTCTCTCTCTCTCTCTCTCTCTCTCTCTCTCTCTCTCTCTCTCTCTCTCTCTCTCTCTCTCTTGATGTTGGGGTAAAGAGCGTAATAGCTACTGATGAAGGGATTGAGAGGAGAAGGAGGAGGATTAGGAGGAGGAGGATAAGTAGGAGGAGTTGGAGGAAAGAGAAAACGTCGGGATGGTGGAGGAAATAAGGAAAAGGAGGGAAAGGGCATGAATGTGTTATGGTACAGAGAGATCATGATGGAGGTACGTAATCTAGGTCCCAGAATAGACGGGTGAAGGAGCCCCGTTGATTTCCCTCCTCCTCCTCCTCCACCTCCTCCTCCTCCTTATTGCAAACGTCGTTAGGATTTGTCTGATATTTACCGAAGTGTTTCAAGGTTATTTCTTTGGCTTGTTTCTTGTTTTATTTTTCTTGTCTTTTATGTTCTACTGATCGTGTTCTTGCTTTTTCTTATCCGTGTTTTTTTTTTATCACGATCTTCATTTGTCTTGTTCCTGTTCGTTTTTTTCTTGTACCTGTTTTTTGTTGTTTTTGTGGTTCTTGTTATTGTTGTTGTTCTTTTTCTTCATTTTCATCAGTCATCTTCATCATCATCATCATCATCATCATCATCATCATCATCATCTTCTTCTTCTTCTTCTTCTTCTTCTTCGTTATTTTTTCTTCCTCTTGTTCTTGTTCTTGTTTTTCTTTTTCTTTTTCTTGTTCTTCTTGTTCTTATACTTATTCTTTTCTTGTTCTATTCTTTATCATTTTCCTCCTCCTCTTCCTCCGCCTTGCACACCGCCTGCCGGGTGAAGGGATGATGCAACACTGAAGAGAACGCGCCCAATATGTATTTGTCTGAGTGATATTCGAACCCTAGACCTCTAGATTGTAAGTTGACTCGGGAAGCCATTAGACCACCAGTCCATCATAAGACCGCTACTACTACTACTACTACTACTACTACAATCAAACAATACTATACTATCACAGGGCTTTTCATCTCCTCCCCCCCCAAAAAAAAAAAAATCTCAACATATAGATAACAGAGTAAACATGATGATGACGATAATGTGTGCTTGTGTGTGTGTGTGTGTGTGAGAGAGAGAGAGAGAGAGAGAGAGAGAGAGAGAGAGAGAGAGATATGGTATAATTATGTAAGTTGGGTGGGGGGATGTGAATGAGAAGCTAGAGATGATGATGATAATGATGATGATGATGATGATGATGATGGAGTGGCATTCACAGGGCGGGACAATGCAAGTATTCGGAATGAGGTGAGGAAAGCGAAGGTCATTGTGCTTCTGGATATTATAGACGAGAAAATAGTGGAAAGCGACATAGAATAGAAAAAAAGTAGTATGCTGTTTGGACAACAATATAAAAAAGAAGGAAAGAAAGAAAAGATGAGGAGGAAGAAAGTATTTGCTAAAATAAGATTAGGCAGAAAAGAAATCGAAGAACACGAAAGAGAAAATGGCTCCAGGAAGAATAAGAGAAAGAAGAAGAAAGAGAATAATAATAATGATAATAATAATAATAATAATAATAATAATAATAATAATAATAGGAAAAAGACGAAGAAGAAAACGAACAAGAAAAAAGAGAAGAAAAAGAAGACGCAGAAGATGATGAAGAAGAAAAAGAAGAAGAAAGAAAAAAAAGAAGAAAAAACGCATTCATTTCCCCAAAGGAAGAAACGTACCTACCACATTTGTACATATTTTCCAACAATTCACATTCAGAAAAAAAATATATATACCCTTTGGGGAAGGAGGAAGAGAGGGAGTGAATCCTATCTGCTTGCATATGTACGAGAGAGAGAGAGAGAGAGAGAGAGAGAGAGAGAGAGAGAGAGAGAGAGAGAGAGAGAGAGAGAGAGAGAGAGAGGGGTGTGCTGTGCCGACAAGGCATTAAATATATTTCCCTTGACTTTATGTATTGTCGGTCATATATATACTGCCTTAATTGACCCATCTCCTGCAGGCGAAGAGAGAGAGAGAGAAGGACAGGAGAAGGAAGGAATGGAGGAAAGAAGAGAAGGAAGGGAATAATAGAAGTAATGAAGGAAAGAATTGAAGAAGGGGAAGAAGGAAAGGAAGGATGGAAAGACGGTATAGAGGAGGAAAGAAGAAGGAAGAATATAGGATAAAGAGAGGAAGAGAGAAAGGTGGAGCATGGATGTTCGAATGGAAAGAGAAATAAAAACATAAGATGGAAAGTAATATTGGAAAGAAGGAAACACGAATGATGGAGGATGAGTAAAGGAAGGGAGAAAGGCTGTGAGGTAGAGCATCTCAGGGAACGACAAAGAAGGCGAGGAAACAATAAAACTAGTGCTGAAACTAATAAAAGAAGGCGAGGGAAGGAGATACTGACAAAGGAGGAGAGAAAAAGAAGCCGGAACAGGATGAAAAACAAGAGAGAGAGAGAGAGAGAGAGAGAGAGAGAGAGAGAGAGAG
>NC_066512.1:13140535-13145535 GCF_024679095.1 Eriocheir sinensis | reverse complement strand
GAGAGATGGAGGAAAGGAGATGAACTGACATAGAAAGTTACGGGAAAAAGACTAAAGTTAAAAAGTGCGACTCAGAACCACACATGCATACCTACTTTTTTGTAGCTACAGAGCGTTTACTATTGAGCTTAACACTTTCTTTTGTATATTGAACTCATTCGTGATATTTGACTTGAACTCATGGAAGAGGAGAGTAGGAAGACACTTCTCCACCCGAAATTGACGTCTCTTTTAGCCTCTCGTGTTTTCGGAGCAGCGTCTAGCGGGCAATTTTGTTGTTTCTGTTTTTAGTCCTTGAGCTGCTTCCCTTGCTGTAAAAAAATATTACGTAATTTTTACCAAAATATATTTTGTATAATTTCTTTTGACTTAGTTCTGCAGAGAGCTTAAATATATGTCATGTGAAACGAAGGTCAACAGTCAACATTGAAACTCTATACAACTCCTTCTTCAGTACCTCATGAAAGGAAGAAAGGAAGAAAAAGAAGGAAGAAATGGAATAAGGGAAGGAAGAAAAGATGAAATGAAGAAAAGAAAGGAAAGCGAGAGAGGAGTATATAATGGAGAAAAGAAGAGAGGGAGGGAAGGAACAGGAGAAAAGGAAGACAGGAATGAAGAAAGGTGGGAGATTAGGGGAGCTCCTCGCTATATGGTCGAAGTAGTGTACAGGAATGTGCTTTAAACTTTCCTTACAGTGACTCTTCTATTTGAAGCCTTACTCTTTGCAACCCATTTACAATCCTCTTAACTAAAAAATCATTACTGGTACTTCCATGACCCATTCACGACCCTCTCCATAGTACCCCACACCGTCTGGTATTCAGTTATGTATTAGCGTCTACCCAAACAGTGGTCTATTGAGAGCAGCAACTCGTACTTTAAGGAACCCTGGTGTATAAAGAGGTTTTCAGGAAGCTTGAGAGTCTCAAGCTTCCTGAAAACCTCCTCGACGGTCTCAAGTTGAGACCGTCGAGGAGTCTTGAGATATCGAGTATTGGTTAGTTACATGGATGATTGCCCCGCTAACACACATTCTGGCCTGGATTCGTGTTGTTGGGGTAAGACGGGTCGCTGGTCTTGTTGTTGTTATTGTTGTTGTTGACGGTATGTGCAGAAAAGGCTTCTATCGTGTCTTTTATGAATATATTACGCAAGGAATTTCTTCGTGTTCAGCTAAGAGGGGTATATTAGTTTTCTTCCCGGCGGGCAGTGGACGAGTCAGGACGTGTAGGAGACGTTGCGTCTCGTCTATTCGGCGTCCACAAATGTCCGCTTCGCCTGTTTATATTCCTGTATTTCTCCTTTTCTGTTAATTTCCAAACAAGGGTCGTCTGAGTTATGACTGCAGTTACATGTTGTACAGCACTAATTGCATGCATAATATTCCGACATACCGGACGCATAACGGACTTTTAAGGACGTGCTACAAAATTTCTTCATCGTCCGTTTGGCATCCGTAATCCGCTCCGTCCATTTTAGTCCGTCGTTCGTCCATACCTATACCGACA
The DNA here is from genome assembly GCF_024679095.1 of Eriocheir sinensis. Classification (NCBI taxonomy): domain Eukaryota; kingdom Metazoa; phylum Arthropoda; class Malacostraca; order Decapoda; family Varunidae; genus Eriocheir; species Eriocheir sinensis. The sequence goes on along the minus strand of NC_066512.1, from coordinate 13,144,027 downwards.
TGCCAGAGCCGCTAATATGGCCACCAGGGCAGGTATATATCGATCTTCGGACTGAGAAGCGACAGTGCTTGCTCCCTACTTTGCCCAGATGAAAAGCAACAGTCAGTCCTTTCAGGCGAGTCGATGAAGTACAGACGTCATTTTACAGACAGACAGACAGACAGGCAAGATTCTCCTCGAGCCCAGCCATCCGCCAATGGAAGGAACAGCAATCCTAGAAAGGGAAGCAAGGCAAGAAAAAAGAAATTAAAGAAGGCAAGAATCAAGAAAGGAAGAAAGTAAATTAAAAAGGAAGGAGCGAAGGAGAAAAGGAAGGTAGGATGAATGGAGGGAGAAGGGGAAGATGGGAAAGAAAGAAAAAAAATGAAGAGATGGAAGGAAGGAGAGGAAGAAATGGAATAAGGGAGGGAAGAAAAGATAAAATGAAGAAAAGAAAGGAAAACAAGAGAGGAGTATATAAGGAAGAAAAGAAGAAAAGGAACAGGAGAAAAGGAAGACAGGAATGAAGAAAGGAAGAAGATAATGGGAGGAAGACAAATTGAAGAAGCATATATGAGGCGCGAAAAGAGAGAAGGGAAGGAAGGGAAAGAAAGGAAGAAAGGAAGAAAAAGAAGGAAGAAATGGAATAAGGGAAGGAAGAAAAGATGAAATGAAGAAAAGAAAGGAAAGCGAGAGAGGAGTATATAATGGAGAAAAGGAGAGGGAGGGAAGGAACAGGAGAAAAAGAAGACAGGAATGAAGAAAGGTGGAAGATTAGGGGAGGAAGACAAAATGAAGAAGCAATACAAGGAAGAGAGATGGGACGAAAAAGGTTGGTAGGGAAGGGATAGAATGATGATGGCACAAGTAAGGAGGCAGGAGGGTGAAGAGTGAGGGAGGATGAGGGAAGGAACGAGATGGGAGCGGTAGGGAAGAAGGGTGAAGTGAGTGGAAAAAAAGGAAAGGGCGGGAAGGAGGAAGAGAAGAACAAGAAGGGAGGGATTGAGAAAAAAGAAAGAAATGGAAAAAAAGGAGGGAGGGAGGAAAAAAGGAGTTTCCGGCCTTTTCCATCGCCCGGCATCAGCGCAGCCGCCTCCCCTCAACGCAACCTTCGTGCCTCTTCACCTTCCCACAGTGGCCTGAGGACGATATCCGTGGCTCGAGGCGTCATCAGGTGAATTATCTTTTACTTCGCTTCACAATGTCTGGGTGGACACAACCGCTGGCGTCGCCGAGGCCGTCTGGTCCGGGAGTGGCGGCCCCGTGCTGGACCCAGCAGCAACGCAGGGACGGGGACATGAGTGCTGCGAGGCGGCGCTCCTCCTCGGCCGCCGCCAACACGACCACCGCGGCCCCCAACACGCCGCGGCCGTCCGCACCAGGCGAGGCGAACAGCAGGAGGGACTAGGCCATCTCCTTCCCCCGTGCCCTTCCCCATGGGGATGAACTTCATCAGGGATATTCATCTGTGATATGCACCGCCACTGCTGTCAGGGGCCGTGCCACTGTAATCAGCTGTGATATGAGGCTGTGATATGCACCGCCACTGCTGTCAGGGGCCGTGCCACTGTAACCAGCTGTGATATGAGGCTGTGATATGCACCGCCACTGCTGTCAGGGGTGGTGCCACTGTAACCAGCTGTGATATGAGGCTGTGACATGCACCATCCCTGCTGGCAGGGGCTGTGCCACTGTATATAATTGTTGTTGACTGTGCGTGCAAAAACTTCCGTGTTTGTATCCTGTCATTAATGAGTCGAGTCTTTTCCGTTTTGAATTTTGCAATGTTAAAGCTGATTGAGTTATATTAGTTTTCTTGTTGTTGACGTTAGGTGCGAAAACTGTATATTGTGTCATTAATAAGTCAGGCGCTGGGAAATGTGTCTTATCAGGCTGAAAACACACATACTTCTGTTCTTGTTGCCTGTAACATGATAACTCTTGTGTAGTGTGTCATTAATGAGTCGGCGCTGGGAAACATGTGTTGTCAGGATGAGCATATACATTATTTCTCTTCTTTTTGACTGTAACGCGAGATTTCTTGTGTATTGTGTCGTGAAAAATGGGTCTACAGAGTTGGAAAATGTGTTGATAGGTAATGTTTACAGTCCGCGTTGAAAGTTTATTGCCTTTATTTTATTTTGTCTGACGGGAAAGTATTCGAATGGGAAGGGCAGCTGCCTGGAGGCTTGCCCGGGTTGACCGTCAGGGGTGAAGTCGGCGAGTGAGTGAAGCAACACGCCCCCTGTCGTATGCTTCCCATTAGTTAGTTAGTTAGGACGTATCGACAGGTTACAAAAAAAACATCACTGGTAAAATTATATAGTCTATGCTTAAAGTGTATCGCGTCCTTTTTTGTTTTGCTGGGAACTATTGCGTCACTAGATATTGCTGGTAATGTATATAGTCATGGAGAAACTTGAAAGTGAAGTGCCTTTTTTATTTTGTTTTGCTGGGAAATACTGCGTCGTTAGATATCGCTGGTAATGTATATAATTATGGAGAAACTTGAAAGTGAAGTGCCTTTTTTATTTTGTTTTGCTGGGAAATATTGCGTCGTTTGATATCACTTTCATAATGTTTATAGTTCATGTTGAAAGTGAATTGCCTTTTTTTTGTTGGAAAATATTGATTGGTCAGAGAAATATCACAGGTAAAATAATCCCGTTCTCTTTTGCTATGTTTTACTGAGAACCATTGCGTCGTTAGATACCACTGGTAATGTTTACAGTCCGTGTTGAAAGTGTATTGCCTTCTTTTATTTTGTTTTTCTGGAATCTACTGCGTCTAAAGCATATCAATGGTGATATCACGTTTATAGTCCATTTAAAAAATGTATCGCTGCCATCAGTTTCTCTTACTAGGAAAAGGTCTTTGCTAGATTATATGGTATTATATTATATAGGAGCAGCGAGTAGCGGGCTTTTTTTTATATTATTGTTTCCTTTTTTTGTGCCCTTGAGCTGTCTCCTTTGTTGTAAAAAAAAAAAGAGTTTATAGTTCATACTGAATGTTTAGTGCTTCTCTTCTACTATGTCTTCCTGGAAGATATTGCGTCGTTAGGCATAGCATATCACCGGCGATGTATGTAGTCTGTGTTGAAAGTGCATTGCGTCCATTTGTTGGTACTGCCAAGGAAAATTGTTTTGCTGGTCAGATATTACTAGTGACATTTATTTTCCGTTTTGAAGGCACTGCTGCAATTTTTTCTGTTATACCGGGAAATATTACAGTCAGTCCTTCATTACATCATGGAAAAAGTATTACTGCCGGATCATCATTGCCCCCCCCCCCCCCAAAAAAAAAAAAAAGGCCAGGCTGTAATGAAAAATAATGCTTCGTGTAGTCCGCGAACTAAATCAGATTGTGACGTTGTTGTAACACATAAACCACGCTGGCCGGGATGTGTTTACGATTTGGCACTCCATGTTTCACCACTAACATGAAATAATTCTTGTAACTTTCTAATGGCAGCCCAATGATCAGGCGTGTTTCGTGGCCAGTTGGCGGTTG
>NC_066512.1:13105535-13135535 GCF_024679095.1 Eriocheir sinensis | reverse complement strand
TTTGTTATCGTTATTGTTGTTGTTGTATTTGTTGTTGTTGTTGTTGTTGTTGTTGTTGCACCAAGAACCAGACTCCCCAATCTTCTTCTTCTTCTTCTTTTTCTTCTTCTTTTTCTTCTTCTTCTTTTTCTTCTTCTCCTCCTTTTTCTTCCTCTTCCTCTTCATCTCTTTATTTTCATCTTTATCCTCTTCTCCTTCTTATTTTCTGGTTCTTCTTCTCCTCCTTTTCTTTCTCTTCCTCTTCTTCTTTATCTTCTTCTCCTTAATTTTCTTCTTTTTATTCTTCTTCTTCCTTTCCTTTTTTTTTTCTCCTTTAGCTGTGTGTTTTATATTTTTATTTCCTAACCAACTTCTATAGCCACCATCATCACCACCACCACCACCACCACCATCATCACTACCGCCACCACCACTATCACCACCGCCGCCGACCCCTCTCCACCTCCACAGGATCATTACCCGCCAATGCCGCCGTTCCCAACCTCCTTTCTGTTCCTCCTTCACCTCCCTTCCTCGTTTTCTTCCTTACTGGCCCCTTTCATTCCCTTCTCGTCCTTTCATTCCCTGCTTCTCCTCCCGGGATTGATGTGATCTCTCTCTCTCTCTCTCTCTCTCTCTCTCTCTCTCTCTCTCTCTCTCTCTCTCTCTCTCTCTACCTACCTATCTGTGTAAATATCCCCTTTCCTCCGTCCTCCTCCTCCTCCTCCTCCTCCTCCTCCTTTACATCCTGGTATAGTGTTTCCTTGTTTCCTTTTTTGGCATCATTCTATCTGATGATGATCTCCCCGACTTCCTTCCTTCTCCTTGTCTTTCTCGTTTCTGTCTCTCTTACTTTTTTTTGTCTGCGACTTTTTTTTCATCCCTCCACAGTATCAGCAGTCTTTCCTTCGTTACGACTCGACATTTCATCTTTACTTTCTCCGTTTACGCTTCGCTCTTTCCTTTAGCTTTCAAAGTCATCTTATATATATATATTTTTTTTTGGTCATGTTTTCTTCTTGACGGCGATTTTCTCTGTTTTGTTCCACACCTATCACATGCCTGCAAATTTACCTTTATCTCATCTTTCTTCCTGATTCGTTTTCCTCGTTTTATATGTTGGCATTTGAGTAGTATATTTTCCCCTTCTTTTTCCCTTCGTGTATATTTTTCCTTTTCTCCTTCCTCAGTGTCGACATATAAGAAATTTTCATTTGTTTTCTTTCCATTTTCCTTTTTTTCCCTTCGCTTTATTTTTGTTGCCTCAGTGGTGTTAGTTTCTCCTTTATTACCTTCCTATCCTCGTCGTCATCTTCATGTCGTTTATGATTTATTTCTTCTGTATCGCACATTTAATAATTTATCTCCTCTTCTCGCTCTTGCATCCTTCGTCACATTTCTATTTTCATATAGTTTGATCCATTTTTATCTTTTTCACTTCCTGCGTCTTTTCATAGTATCTGTCAATGGACCGTATTGGCTATACAGGCAGCGCCACATGTGGCCACCACAGACATACATACTAGACTGCTCGCCAAGGCCCTCCAAGTGAAGCCGGCCTGGGGCTGTGGGTGTGCCCAGCTCATCCAAAACGCGACGACTTCACACACCTCACTCCCACCCTGTTTCCTGACCCCAACATTCATTTTTAATAAAACCTGAGACCACCCTCATCTTCCTGAGAAAATTCTGCATCACACTAGCATAAAATTGTAACAATAATGTAAAAATACGCATACGAAAATAAGAGTTAAATGAAGTAGGGAATACACATTTTCTTGCACTTATTTCCCTTCAACTCCTTAATATTCAGCTGGTTTTCGTCGCATCACTTTTATAAGCCCAGATCCTAAATCTGCATGCCTTTCTGCTTCTGATGGTGTGGGGTACGTCCCGAGGTAAAAATATACATAGGGTCAAAATCGCCATAGAGTGCGTCTGAGGCTGTCTCAGGGATACACGGCCATGATGCCGCCGTCGCCCCAAGCCGATGATTGTACACACTTCTCTCCTACCCGATTTAAGTTTTTCTCCATGTCAAATAGGTAGTAGAGTCAGGAAATCGGGTAGGAGTAAAGTGTGTGTAGTCGTTGGGTTGGAGCGGTGGCGGCACCAAGGCCTTGTATCCTGCAAGGTAGCCTCAGACGCACTCTAGTACATAACTTGAGTTCTATGGAAAGTACTGTTTTGACAGTTCCCTGAGTGACCACTTGTGGCGCTGCCTGTATAACCGATACGGTCCATTTTTCTTATTTTCTCCCTCTTCATTCCTTCCTTCGTTTTATTTTATCCTGTTTGCTTCTTCTTCATCAGCGTGGGTTCCATCCCATTTATCGCCTCTTTCCCTTTCTTCCTCACACACACTCACTTTACATAATCTTGTTTTCGTCTTCCTCAGCTCCTCGTTTTCCCCTCAGCATCTCCTCACCTCTCAGCCTACGTGGAAAAAACCTACACACCTGATAGCGGTTCTTCCCCTTGCCCTCCTCGTTTCCGAGATAACGAACTCAGTGTATACTCTCTCAAGGTGATGTTGTTTCCTTTACTTTATCATATCCTTTTCTATCCTTCCCTTTCCTTCCCTTCCCTTCCATATTTCGTTGTTTCGTTAACGTCTCAAGCATAGAGTAACATTTGAAATTTCAGTTTATCAAATCTACTCCGGCCGAGAGACGAACCGGGACCTTTTGGTTGTGAGGCAAGCGTACTAACTTCGCGCGCGCGCGTGTGTGTGTGTGTGTGTGTGTGTGTATATCTATATAGATATATATATATATAGATATATATATATATATATATATATATATATATATATATATATATATATATATATATATATATATATATATATATATCTATATATATATATATATATATATATATATATGTGTAGGCGGTGGCTGAGTGGATAGCGTGACGGCGCCGCGTTCAGGACGACGCGTGTTCAATCCCCGTCCGGTGCCACCAAGCTGGGATTTTTCAGCCGCCGCCGAGTGGCTTAAAACTACCCACATGCTGTCCAGAAGACCACCTATCAACCCGGACTCTAGATTCTAGGATTAAAGATGAGCTCCGGGAGGGCAGCATGAGGCAATGCAAGATGGCGCCACTATAAACATTGGCCTGCGCCACAACGGGCTGGGCCATACCATCAGTCCCCTCCAAAACAACAACAACAACAACAAAAAAAAAACAAGCCTACCGGCGCCACAGGCGAAAGTGTAAATATATATATATATATATATATATATATATATATATATATATATATATATATATATATATATATATATATATATATATATATATATATATATATACATATTCAGGGGTTGAGAAACTTGCCATACGAGAAAAGACTCAAACAGTTAAACTTGCATTCTCTAGAAAGGCGAAGGGTGCGTGGAGACATGATCGAGGTTTATAAATGGATGAAGGGCTTTAATAAGGGAGACATTCATAAGGTTTTGTTGGTAAGAGAACCGGGTAGGACACGAAGTAATGGGTTTAAACTGGATAAATTCAGATTCAACAGGGACATAGGCAAAAATTGGTTTACTAACAAGGTGGTGGATGAGTGGAATAGGCTTAGCAGTCATGTGGTGAGTGCCAATACAATTGTCACATTCAAAAATAGACTAGATAAATTCATGGACAGCGATATTAGGTGGGGTTAGATACACGGGAGCTTAGGGTCAAAGGAGCTGCCTCGTACAGGCCTACCGGCCTCCTGTAGACTCCTGCGTTCTTATGTTCTTATGTTCTTATATATATATATATATATATATATATATATATATATATATATATATATATATATATATATATATATATATATATATATATATTTTTTTTTTTTTATTTCACACACACACACACACACACACACACACACACACACACACACACACACACACACACACACACACACACACATTCACACCAGAAAATAATAAAAGCTCACAAAGACGATTTCGACGAAAAGGAACTTAACCCCTGAAACTACACCTCACCCATCGTGAGAAGTGGGGGGGATTCTGGAGCTGCCCTGTGTAGGCCACTCGGCCTCTTGCAGTTTCCCTATGTTCTTATGTTCTAATGTTCTTATCATCACGTATTTTTTGGTTGAGGTGTTTTTGGCCATGTGACCATCTGGAATAAAAGTTCCATAAAAACCTAGGAAAGAAACATTCAGCTGCAGTTATCTGAATTATAAATAGTCAGTAATCAATTTAATACCCTAGCGATTACTCGGTTCCTTTAGATGTTTTGTTTGTGTGGATTCTGTATCTCTTTCCTATTCTTTGCTTTCGTGTAGGTCATGTAGGTTGGTCCTGCCGCCTTCCACTGCCTTCCAGCCTACCTCTTGCCTCTTTCCCTTTCTTCCTTTGCCTGTCGAGCACCACCTCGCATCCTACCGAATCCTCCTCGCTTTTTACTTGCTGACTTCGTTGCCCCATTTCTGCCTCCATCCATTCCTCCGGCCATTTGTCCCCCTTTTTACCTCCTCGCCTCCCTCCTGCTTCCTTCCTCTTTCTTCCTTTCCTTCTTCCTGTGTTCCCGCCTCATTTTGGCCTATTTCTTTTCTACTTTCTGCTTCCTTTCTTCCTTATTGTCTTTTCCCAAATTCTCGCACCCATCTCCTTGCCTTTTTTCTTCCCTTCTTTTCTCCTCCTTTCTTCATTATCTCCTCGTTTTCCCTTCCTTCCATCTTTCCCGTCCCTCCGCCTCCTTCCCACCTTGATCATGCCCCTTATTTTACATCCGTCCCGCCTCCTTCCTTTTGTCATTCTCCCCATTCTCAGTTCCTTCCCGACTCCTTTCTTTTCCTCTCTGCGTTTCCCGCCATTTTTTCACTTCCTTGTCGCCTCCTTCGACTACTTTTCTGGGTGTTTCTTGCCTCCTTCCCATCGTTATTTCCCGTCATTCTCACCTCAGTTTCTTTCCCTCCTTCCACGAACCATTCATTCTTCCTATCATCTCCATCGCCTCGCTCCCTCTCTCGTACCCAGTGAAAAATCAACGTTTTTTTGTTTGTTTGAAATTTTTTTTTCAGTGCCACTAACAAATGTTACTATTTTATAAGTTTATACACAGTTTTTTTCTTCTGAAAATGTATATAAATGGGTTGTGACATTGATGTTGTACTGCCTTACTCTACTGGAAGAGGAGAACACAACCATTTCCTTGAAAGCACTAGCTGAGGCGGATCATCAAGGAGTTTAGGCATCGCGTGAAACTAACAAAGTTTCTCACACCCTGCTGGAGGAAGTAGCCTGGCCTGAGCTTGTAATCGTAACCATAACCTTATTTGGCTACAAAGTTATCTGTATAGGAATGTAATAATTTTTCTTACCACAATTATTTGCTGATGCTGAGTCACCTCAAGCTGTAAGCATTAAGCGCTGCTAACCTGAATTCGTCTAGTTGAAAATTATTATTTCAGGAGACTAGATTCCTAAAGTCAGGAAATAAAATAAAAAAAAGCTCCCCGAATGATTTTTGTCAGGGAATTGTTATTTGAATGGAAACAACTGTTCGAACTCTAGAATGTAGGCGGTAAAGAAAATAATCAGTTGTCCATAAGCTGGATGAGAAGAATTAAAAAGAAATGAAAAATAAAATATTTACGAGTTGCTCACTATTGGTTTAGCGCCCAGCCAGCCAGGCCTGCAAACAGCACTGGTGGGATCGCTGTGACTATCCTTTTTCATGGATTTTACCGTTCTGTGACAATGGGACAACATTTTTCAAATCCACTTTCAGCCTATGCATTGCCCCTACAACCCTTTACGATCCTCCCTATAGCTCTGTAAAAATAGCGAGTGGCTTAGCTGTGCCGCTACCAGTAACAGGAAGTACCGGCGCTGGCTGTGTAGTGACGGTCGCCTGCCATAGGTATCGTTACCCGTCCCGTCAGCCTCAAATTATGGCATTACTAGCAATGTACACGTTTGCAGTTCTTTCAGGTGTGTCCTCATGGTTATTGCCAATTTAAACAGGTGTGGATCCATTGCTATTCGGAAAAACGGACCTTTACTGTATATTGTTTAAAAAAAATCGTACCTGAGTATGTGGCTATAGCAGGAGTAAAGGTCTAGCGTTCTTCACATGATCACCATATTTATATTTGTATCTATATCTACCTATTAACTTCTCTCTCTCTCTCTCTCTCTCTCTCTCTCTCTCTCTCTCTCTCTCTCTCTCTCTCTCTCTCTATCTATCTATCTATCTATCTATCTATCTATCTATCTACCTATCTATCTATCTATCTATCTATTTATCTATTTATCTGTCTACCTGTCCATCAGTTTATCTATTATTCATTCATTTGATATCATAGGATAACAGCTTGTTAGGGCTTCTTTCAACGAGTGCTGTACCAGATTCCAAAAAATACACAGTTACCTACAGCTTTATAATATATTCTCCGCTCGATTTTTTTTTTAATAATTACAGTATATGTTAGATTTAGGAAAAGCATGTGGCTGTCTGTTGCTTCATTTGTTTCTTCTGAATCTTAGGTCAAGTAGATCTTATATAGTTGTGTCATGACGGTATGTATCAGATGGTAGTAATGATGTTATAAATCAGCCAGAGAGGATTATGATAATACTTTAACTGAACAGTGGAATATTAAATTGGTGTACGGGGCATATGCAAAAATAAGAATATTTTTACTATGCACTTTTTTTTACATAATTTCTTATTAAAACGAATACTTACTTTATTGCTTTGCATTACTATTCCCACCCACCTCACCATTGCTGGGTCGATTCTCCATCACCATCTCGCCTCGCCTCCATCCCAGCGTTATCCTCCCTCTGCCTCTCTCCTCACATCTACTTCCCGCCTGATGGCACTCTCTCCTCCCTCGCTGTCAGTTTTACGTGATTGCTATAGGCCCCTAAATCTAAAATGATTCTTCCCTCTCTATATCCTGTCTCGCCGCTGTCTACCTTCCCGCTGTCTACATTTTCGCTTCCTATCTTCCCTCCACTTGCATTTTCTTTGCTCTTCTCGTCTTTCTTCCCGCTATCTGTCTTCCGTGCATGCCATTTTTCTTTATTGGTTCCCTGTCATCTTCCCGCCCCATCTCTCCGCCGCCTCCAGTTTAACGACGGAGCACACGCAGCGCCTCCACACGTGACTGGCCTCTGACATGGCTGCGGCCGCGTCTTGATGGGGCGGCGAGGCGATGACGGTGATGGTGATGGCTGCTGACTGGCCCGAAGTGATGTGTGACTTGAATCCTTCCCCACACACACATACACACACACACACACTCTCTCTCTCTCTCTCTCTCTCTCTCTCTCTCTCTCTCTCTCTCTCTCTCTCTCTCTCTCTCTCTCTCTCTCTCTCTCTCTCTCTCTCTCTCTCTCTCTCTCTCTCTCTCTCTCTCTCTCTCTCTCTCTCTCTCTCTCTCTCTCTCTCTCTCTCTCTCTCTCTCTCTCTCTCTCTCCCTCTCTCTCTCTCATTGCTATCCATTTAATACAGACATTCCACTTTCAATTATACTTTTAGAAGAGCCTTTTTATAGCCATTTATTTTTATTGAGAACCAGATGTGTGGAGCTCGACTTCCAACTTTTTAAGGCACTAGTATCTTTCGGAACTCCTCTTTTATTGCGGGAGCAGTGTTTTGGAGGGATTTTGTTTTCTTTTGTTTTGTCCTTGAGTTGCCTCGTTTGTTGTAAAAAAAGCTTAAATAGAGAGGTATTTTTTCTTTCACTCATCTCAATTTATCACGTAAGGGCCATTTTCCTTTTTTTTCAGGGTCGTTTTAAGGGTCTTGGAGTAGCTACTTTTGGTTGGAGGCACACAGCAGTAAACTCAGTGGCCTGCCCGTCCCTCCGTCCGTACCTTATGTCGCCTGAGTGTTTCTTCAGATTTTTTTCAGAAGATTTCTCTCGTTAGTTTTCCTCCCCTTCCCTCTTTGCTGTATTGGTCTTCTACATTCATTAGTTTTTATTGTTAGTTTCTCTTATTCCCTTTTCTTTTTTTTCTTATTTTACTTCTTTTGTTGGCGGCTGCACACGGCGAATCAATTTCCTTTCTCAAAAAAAGAGAAAAAAATTCCTTAAGTCGGTGTTGTTGACTCCAGTAAAACATAGAATCACACGAGACTTGCTTTCCATTGATGGCACTGATTGAGAGTGCTTCTAACATTTTTTTAACTCGTTAACAGGAATTACAAGACTCCAGACTGGAGGCTGTAGAACGCTTAACCTCAGACCTTGCTATCACATCTGACTGGGGTAGGAGGAACCTGGTGTCCTTCAACGCCTCATAAACTCAATTTCTCCACCTATCAATTCGACGCAATCTTCCAAACACCTGTCCTCTATTCTTCGACAACACTATACACCTCTATTACACCATACACCTTTCTTCGTGGGTCAGCACAAAAAAACAAACAAAAATAACACTGCGTACTTATATTTTATTAGTGGGTGTTTATATTTCATATGCACTGACCAGAACTATGTATTTTCCACTATCCTTTATTAGAGGTTTTCATTAGCACAGACTTATTTGTGTAATGTTTCCCTGTTCGCTTCACTATAGTATTGGCTTCTTTTTCCTCGATTTAAATTTTCATATTATTTTTTTCTCTTGCCAAAAAAATCTTGCATTTAATTACAGCATTTCACTTTTTTCTTTTTGATTCTAAAAAAAAAATGTCAGCGTAAAATTGAATGAGTAAAAATGCATGATTAATATAATTTCAGTTATGCAATATTAAAACGATATGAAAAGTTTTCCCCTCTGTGTGGAGGCGGAATAATGTGTGTGTGTGTGTGTGTGTGTGTGTGTGTGTGTGTGTGTGTGTGTGTGTGTGTGTGTGTGTGTGTGTGTGTGTGTGTGTGTGTGTGTGTGTGTGTGTGTGTGTGTGTGTTTTTTTTTTGTGTTTTTTGTTTGTTTCTTTGTGTCTAACTTTTTTTTCTCGCCAGGTTTGGTAGCCGCGAACCACCACCACCGCTGCCGCCATCTCCACCACCACCAGTCTTCAGGTAAGGTAGGTAAAGTTATAATTAGTTTCATATTTAATATTTTTATGCTCGTTGTTTTATTCATATTCTTTTTTCTTTTTGAGTTCATCATAATCTGTGTGCTTAGTTTCTTTCATTACTCAACTTTCCTTTTCTATTTCGTCCAGTTTTGGTTTCTGTTATCCAATCTTTGTTTAATGACGTGCTTTCTCCCCAAGCGCTACTCATCCTCCTCCCTTCCCCACGCCTAATTAATCTTCAGAAGTCTTTATTGGACCGAACCTTACGGTGGAGTCCCTTGACAAACCTATTATCCTGATTTAAAGGACGTACCCGCAGTGTTATGCAGATTTCCAATTCATTATGGTAATTGGAGAGAGAGAGAGAGAGAGAGAGAGAGAGAGAATAATATTTACACCTGTTTGTGATACCTGAGAGCAATATTAATTAGCTGTGTCTCACGTATCTCATCTTTAATTCACCTCACAACTTTGGTCATGCACTCTGGGCCGCTTCGTATTGGCTGTGACCCAGATGAAAACAGCAGCGCCGGGCCGGATCACAGCCAGGAACCGCACGACCCTATTTATATTTTCGTGCTTCCGTTTGTTTACCTTCCGACGCATCGCTGACCCACCTTCTGGTATTTGCCACGATGGTTCGTTACTATTTTTGATCATTCGTTTTTAGCACTTTGGTTTCTTTATATGAACATCACAAAAAGGACCTTTAATTGGCCTCCTTCATCGTATTATAAAGGTAAAGACGTCGATGAAAAGGACAAGTGTGCTAATTGCTCGTTAGTACATTAATTTATCCGTCCTTTTGTTTATATAATTGGCTTATTTTCATTATATATTCATTTATCTTGATATCTGTTTTTGCTAAGCTAGGTACATACATTTTTAAACCCTTGTTTTTCCACTGTATCACACATGACCTTTACATCTATCCATGCATTCACATCTTCATCTGGCTATACATTTTCTACCGCTCAAAGGTTTAGTCTTCTTCATATTCTTGCACATTGGTTATCAGTCCAAATCTAAGCCGATCAACCTGTTCGTTTATACGCATATCAGTTCATCTATCTACCTATCGTTATCTTTGATTCGTCATACGTCGTTTGGTAACGAAACATAATAGGTAGAAACGATGACGAGGACTTCACTCTCTATTTATCTGTCCATACATCTTCCGGTTGCTATCTTGCGTCTTGCTTACCTTTCGTCACTTGGTAATGGAGCTGATTATGTGGTGCATGACGTTTGATGACACAATGTCTACCATTCAGTCATCTACATATGCCATATACACTTATCTACTTCACCCACTTTTCGTCACTTGGTAATGGACATGGCTGTAATAATACGGTGATTTAAGACGATGAAGACACTCTATTTACAATTCATTCATCTGCGTAAGTGCGTATTTCATATATACCAATCTACTTCACCGGACTTGGTAATGGACATAGCGCTAATGATTTGGTAAACGAAGACGGCGAGGACACACTATATAATTATCTACTATTCCTTCTCGCACACCTTGCCATAGCTCTCTGCTTCACTCACCTTGCATCACCTGGGAATGGCCATGGCGTTAATAATATGATAGATGAAGACGGGAAGGACACACCATCTATCTGCCATTCATTCTCGCACCCACGCATATCAGCCTTGCCACAGCGTTTTACTTTACTCACCTTGCGCCGTTTTGCGACATACATTGCGCGGATGATGTGGTAGATAAGGATGGTGAGGAGGAGGCAGGGCAGGATCTTGATGAGGACGCTGTGGAACCAGAAGTTGATGCGCTGCAGGAGCCCGTTGTATGCCTTGGCCCGCTCGCTGAAGTCCACGTGGTACAGGGACGCGTTGTTGTACCTGATGGGGGGAGGGAGGGAGGGCCAGGTAAGAGGCGGGTGGGTGAGGGAACTGAAGATGACGATTGGTACTGTAAAGAAGGTGGACAGTTGGTGATGATGGCTGGCTGGAAGGAGAGCGTGTGTGTGTGTGTGTGTGTGTGTGTGTGTGTGTGTGTGTGTGTGTGTGTTGACGCCGAGTAAATAGAGCGAGAAAACGAGTAAAGTAAAAAAAAAAATAACCTATTGTACACGGAGGCAACAACAACAACAACAAAAACAACAACAACAACAACAACAACAACAACAAAAACAACAAGCTAGCCAAAATGAAAACAGCCAAATAAGCAAATAAAAAAAAAATCTCAAAGCATAAAAGATTAACCCAGCAAGAGTCCTGAAAAAAAAAAATCACCACCACCACCACCACCACCACCACCCCCACCTTTCTCTCTCTCTCTCTCTCTCTCTCTCTCTCTCTCTCTCTCTCTCTCTCTCTCTCTCTCTCTCTCTCTCTCTCTCTCTCTCTCTCTCTCTCTCTCTCTCTCTCTCTCTCTCTCTCTCTCTCTCTCTCTCTCTCTCTCTCTCTCTCTCTCTCTCTCTCTCTCTCTCTCTCTCTCTCTCTCTCTCTCTCTCTCTCTCTCTCTCTCTCTCTCTCTCTCTCTCTCTCTCTCTCTCTCTCTCTCATAACTATCTTCAAACCACTGTGCTTTCCTCATCATCCCATTCCTCCTCCTCTTTCTCCTCTTTGCCCACTTCTACCTCCTCTTCCTTCCTCCCTCTCCTCTCCCTTCTCCCAATTCCTCCTCCTCTTTAATCTCTTACTTATTCATTAACTTAGCAATGTAAAAGAGGATTGTTCTTCACCGCAGTACACGCCTCTCCACAATTTTTATTTCCTCCACATATTTTCCTTCCTCCTCCTCCTCCTCCTCCTCTTCATCCTGCACTCTCCTCCCCCTTATATCTCTTGCCCTGTCTTCCCTCTCACACGCTGTTAATTGTATTTTTTCCCAGCAGAGCTCACCTATTCTCTCTCTCTCTCTCTCTCTCTCTCTCTCTCTCTCTCTCTCTCTCTCTCTCTCTCTCTCTCTCTCTCTCTCTCTCTCTCTCTCTCTCTCTCTCTCTCTCTCTCTCTCTCTCTCTCTCTCTCTCTCTCTCTCTCGTATTACTTCTTTCTCTTTAAATTTCTCTCTCCACTCCTGTATTTCATCTTCCTCCTCGTTTCCCTCTTTTATAGCTTTCATCCTTTGTTCCTTTCCTCTCGCCCTGTCTGCTGGCTTCTTACGGCTTATCCTGCAACACTGTGTTCCTCTTGCTGCTCCTTTCTCCCACATTACTCAACTGCTTAAAGACAAATTCTCCTCCTGTCAATACGAAACGTATAGGACGCGGTCGACACTAACACTATTTACGTTTTTAACCCATCATTTCGACATTAATTATCAAGGTGTGTCGAGAAAGATAGATAGATAGATAGATAGATAGATAGATAGAGAGAGAGAGAGAGAGAGAGAGAGAGAGAGAGAGAGAGAGAGAGAGAGGAGACTCATCCGTACTAAAAGAGAATACATGCATACTCAAAAGAGAATTCATGCTTATACAGAATGGAAATACTCACATAAACTAGAAAATAAATAAAACAATGATAAAAATAATAGTGAGGGTAGGAGGTCCTTTTAACATTTAAGGGAACTGCTGACATAGTATTAATAATCTGGGGACTAAAAGTAATTTCATGTACATTGGTTTAAGTATACACGAATCAGAACTACAACAGGTCATCCTACTTTTCCTATTGACGCTTAATTTTCCCAGCAGTTAGCCTGTTTATGTTAGTCTCCTCCTTATAAGCATCACAACACACACTTTCTTTACGAGTCGTCCACCACTCACCAGCCACTCTCCCTCTCTAGTGCTACATTCTGTCCCTTGCACTCCTCTCCTTACGTCTGTTATCTGGTCGTTCCTGTCACCCCTCACCTCTCCTCCCGAAATTGACCTATCTTTCGGCCGCTCCTCTAACTCTTTTTAGGAGCAGTGAGTAGCGGGCTTTTTTTTATTTATTTATTTGTTACCTTTTTTATGCCCTTGAACTGACTCCTCTGCTGTAAAAAAAAAAAAAAAAAACCCTCTTTTCCCCCCCCCCTCCCTTACGCGCACTTCCACAGCTTCACTCTCTTTTCCTACCCTTTGTCTTCCCTTGTTCACTAGTTGCTTCACGCCGTTGCCCTCTGTCTCACTACACATTCACACACACTACGCAACACTCCACTCCTTCTGCTCCACTTGTCCCACTTCTTCCCTCTTGTTATTCCTTCTCACTTCACATACATATCACATCTTTTTTTGCCTTCCTCTCTTTCTCTTTTTCTCTACTTAATACAATCTCTCTTTTCATCCCTGCTCTTGCTCCTCACCCCACTTCCATATCATACCCTTCCTTACCTTACCTTCCTCCTTCCTTTTTCTCCACTTAATATATTTCTACATCTCACCCTTGTTATTTTTCCTCCCTCCACTTCTATCTTACACCCTGTCTTACCTCTCCCTCTATTTCCACTTATTACATTCCCACTTTTCATTCTTGTTATTCTTCCTCATTCCTCTTCCAGTTCGTACCCATTCTTACCTTCCACCTTCTCTTTCTCGGCACTTATTAAAATCCCACTTCTCGTTTTTGTTAATCCTTCTCATCCCTTTCATCTTCATTTCATTTCTTTCATCTCATTTTCATTTCATCTTTCATTTCATTTCTTTCATCTCATATCTTTCCTTACCATACCTTCCTCCCTCTTTCTTTCCACTTTTTACGGTTTACTTCACCACCACCACGGACCAACAGCCACTCCACACTAACACGCACACCCACACCCACACCCACACTCCACACCACCACGTCCATTCCTATATACGTATACCCCATTTTTAGTTATTACAGTGCGTAGGTCTCTCACCCTCACACCTACGAAAGCTCACTCCACCACCACCACTCAAAAACCATCCACACTCACACCCACACTTACTCCTACCACTACTGATGAATGAAGCTTAACTCTCACTTTCATTACTTGCTAAGATTCACCCTCACTCGCACTCACCACCACTCTCACCCCTTCCTCACCACACCACACACACACTCCACTCCAGCCCACTTACTCGTCCCAGTACTGGTGGATGGAGTAGACGAGGTAGTTGGGCACGGAGAGGATGGGCGAGATGATGTAGGCAAAAAACACTGCTAGTTTGGCCCGAGGCAGCGTGCACAGGAACAGGTTGAGGTGTGGCTTGCAGATGGCTATGTACCGCCAGACCGCGAGCGTGATGGTCAGGCAAATGGCGACCGTGTGCGTCACCTGAAGGAGGGAGGAGAGGGAGGGTTAGGCCACGACGGCTAGTCTGTTGAAGGGTCACGTTCTGGTACTGGATCGTGATAGACCGCTCTCTGGGTCCCTACCTCTTCACAAATAAGAATATCTGACATCGGGAAGCACACTATTATTCAATGTCAGTGGTTTTATTTCTTGAGGGTTAAGCTTCAAGTAGAATTGGGTTGACGTAAGCAAAGTTTGAAGAGCATTGGTGAAGGACAGTCAGCTAAGATGGGTACTATTGTTTTATTCAGATAACAGGTAAAAAAAAAAAAAAATGTAATAGGGTTAGTTAGTCCATGTGGGTTGCTAATTATAATGCGCGTTCTGACTTTTTCGAGGAAAAAGGGAAGGAAGACATATATGTTAATTAATGTGTTCGTTAATGCTTTGGCGCCCACGTAAATAGAATAAAGAATGAAGTCACCAGCGGGAGGGGTGACAGGTTACAAAAGAGAAAGGAATTAAGAAACAGGCGTTAATTAGTGTGGTAAGTACCTCTGGGAATAGCAGAGATGACAGGGTGAGCTCATAGAAAGATCAATATACTGCCTCAACGTAAACAAGAAAGAACGCGAGAAAATAATATACTCGTAGAAGGAGAGACAGGTGTGGTAATTAGCGAATAACTACCTGTGTGAGTAGAAGAGGTGGTGAGAAAAGGTAAACACATTAAAGGACTAGCAAAAAGGCAGGACAAAGCAACTGGAAATAGAGAAACGTGTACCTCAGTTAGAGAGAAAATTAGAGAGACAGGGAGGAAGAAAAGAGAGTCACGGATTAACCTGGTAGCTGCAGGGATCATGTTTCTTAAAGGCCCCTCTAAGCGAGAAAAATGAGAAAAAATCATCACTTACGGAAACCATTTCATAATATATACCAATGCATTTCTGATCAGTTTATGCATCATCTATTTTAGAGGGTTTATATCGTGGCAAAAATGTGGCTCGTCGCTGGTACACGGTAAAGCCACAAATTTGGCCCGTCGCTGCTGCCGGGTTAAGTAAGGTGAGGCGAGGAGGGTGTCGAAAGGTCGATGGGCTTGAGTGTTAGAGGAGAGAAACAGGAACACCGGCAAGATAAAGAAATAAATGGAAGTACGAAAACATAGGTAGGAAAGGAACTGTTACGGTGATGCATGAGAGGAAAAGAGAAAAGATAGAAAATGGTCAGTCAGGGGGAGGTAGTTAGTAAGAGAAAACGGTAAGTGGAGGTACGCTACGGTGAGAGAACTGAGGCGAAGGGAAAAAGAAAATGATCAGTTAAGGTGGGGTGTGAGAGGCAGAGTTAAGGTGGGTTGAGGCGTGAGAAGAGATACATGGGGTTAATGGTCACTTGTATATAGAGCAGGTGGAGAAGGAATGAGTGATGGGGAGGTGAGGACAGATGGGAGGTGCAAGGGAAATGTTACCTGTAGATGGGAGGAAGGAGATCAGAGGAGTGGCGGGGAATTGTGGAGAAAGGGAGGGGAGAGAAGGAGAGGGAGAGGAGAAAAGGAGAGGGAATGAAATAACTGGAAGGGAACAGAACGAAATGGAAGGGGATAAGGATACGATGGGATGAGATTGGAGGAGATGGGAGAGCAGGGAGGGAGGGAAGGAGGGGAGGAAAGGAATGAGGGAAGGGAAAGGAGGAAGTGAAGGGAATTGAAGGGAAAGGAAGGGAAGGGAAGGGAAGGGGATGGAAGTGATGGGAATTGAAGGGAAAGGAAAGGAAGGGAAGGGAAGGGAAGGGAAGTGAAGGGGAGGATAGGGGAGGGGAGGGAAGTGAAGGGAATTGAAGGGAAAGGAAGGGAAGGGAAGAGAGGGGAAGGGAAGGGGATGGAAGTGAAGGGAATTGAAGGGAAAGGAAAGGAAGGGAAGGGAAGGGAAGGGAAGGGAAGGGGAAGGGAGGGGAGGGAAGTGAACGGAATTGAAGGGAAAGGATGGGAAGGGAAGGGAGGGGAAGGGAAGGGAAGGGAAAGGGAGGGAAGGGAACGTTAAAAAAAATTGATGTTAAATGGAGGCAATGGGTATACGTGGGCAGATATGGGAACAAAGGCAATTATTATCTTTTATATTTTGCCCCTTTTATCTTCCCTATTTGCCCTCCGAACTGTTCATTGCCCTTCCTTTTTGTCCTTTCTATGTAGGGGATCAATACGTTTTTTTGTGAATATTTCGATTGTTTTCTGTTTACTCCATTCGTTATCTCTCTCTCTCTCTCTCTCTCTCTCTCTCTCTCTCTCTCTCTCTCTCTCTCTCTCTCTCTCTCTCTCTCTCTCTCTCTCTCTCTCTCTCTCTCTCTCTCTCTCTCTCTCCCCCCCCCTGGTGACCCCCATTTTTTTCTCCTCAGGTGGCCGAAACACTTTTTCCTTTTATTAACTTTTTACTTTGTCTCTCTTTTATTTCGTTGCGAGGGTCGAGGTCGTTTTGAAGTTGGATGTTAGGGCGGGATGATGTGTTCCTTTATCCGTTTCCCTTTGTGTTTCTCTTTGTATAGCCGTGTGTTCTGTGTCTGTCTGTCTATATCGTACTTCCCTCCCTCCCTCCTGTACCAGTAGCCGTATATATAATTGTTCCTGAAACTGTGTGTCTGTATATAGATGTATGTTTTTTGTATGTCTTTTTTTTTATCCATCGTTATTCCGTTTATCAATCTATGTATTTATCTGTATGTGTCTATCTTTATCAATCAGTTAATCCGTTCAGGAATTTATCAGTCTGTCTATCTATTTATATATAATTTTGTTTGTCTTTTTGTCTATCATTTTAACTATATTTATTTATCTACCAGTCTATTCGTCCATCAATCTTTCTATTCATTTCTCTATTTTTTTGTACTTCTAATTACTTTTGTCTGAACATTAAAAAGACATCTATATCAATGTCTATTTAGAGTTACAACAGATATTTAGATTTTTATTATTTCCACATTCTCTCTCTCTCTCTCTCTCTCTCTCTCTCTCTCTCTCTCTCTCTCTCTCTCTCTCTCTCTCTCTCTCTCTCTCTCTCTCTCCGTTAATTTACCAGCCCAAGATGTTTCCAATCACCTCATCAGTGCTGGAAATTACTTCTAATTGTCTTAAACAGTGTTTGCTCTCTCTCTCTCTCTCTCTCTCTCTCTCTCTCTCTCTCTCTCTCTCTCTCTCTCTCTCTCTCTCTCTCTCTCTCTCTCTCTCTCTCTCTCTCTCTCTCTCTCTCTCTCTTATGCCTCTTTCTTGTTACAGACTTATAGCGTTATTAATTAGTTCCCTCGCCCCTTTCTTCCTTTGTGGTGGTAAAGGTGTGTGTGTGTGTGTGTGTGTGTGTGTGTGTGTGTGTGTGTGTGTGTGTGTGTGTGTAAGTTTGTTTTTCCCTCTCCGTAAATCACCTTACGACGTCATTAGCCTCAGTTTTTACGTGAGCATTTTTGAACAAGGTAATGAGCTTTGAGTTAATTCGTCTCTCTCTCTCTCTCTCTCTCTCTCTCTCTCTCTCTCTCTCTCTCTCTCTCTCTCTCTCTCTCTCTCTCTCTCTCTCTCTCTCTCTCTCTCTCTCTCTCTCTCTCTCTCTCTCTCTCTCTCTCTCTCTCTCTCTCTCTCTCTCTCTCTCTCTCTCTCTCTCTCTCTCTCTCTCTCTCTCTCTCTCTCTCTCTCTCTCTCTCTCTCTCTCGTAGTTGCAGGCCATTCTCTTCCGACACGTGTACTTGTATTTTATTTTTGTTCGCTGTTGTTCGCGTGTGTGCGTCGCCTTAATCGGGGTCACTTGTAAAGCATTTTTCATATTCCTTGCCGTGTCCTGGCGTGGTGTATTTCCGCCTTCTCTCCGCAGACACCGCATATTTCTTTTTCTTTAGTCTGTATTCGTTGAAGTCCCCTAAAACTGTTCCATTGTTAAAACCATTTTTTTAAAACTTTTTTTTTGTTTAAGTTTTCTTTTTGATTCAACATTTCAATTCTTCTTATTTTCCCTTATTTGTATTTGCACGCTTGTTGAGTCTGAGCCGCCTTGACGATATTTCTCTTTGATATCAACGAATTCTCATTTTTATATATTTTCTCTTTCATTATCCATGGGAAAAATATATTTGGTGTTTGCTCTTAGTCGTTGGACTCTTTGATTCGACGTAAAACAACATGCCATTTTAAACTTTCTCTTTCAAGCGATTTCACACCATTAGTAAAGCCTATATATTTTCTTTTCAAATGAACGGTTTTGTTTATTTTCCCTCTCATTTCACGTCATTTATCTTCCAACACGTGTCTGTGCGCCGCCCCTTGAGATTTATACCAAGAAATTCTGCGATTTTTTAATCTTCTTTTTACCTTTTTCTTTCCACGTTCTTGGAAATTATTACTCCAAAGAACGGCCAAGATAAAACTGAAGGTCATTTATACTCTTGATGCTTTATTTCGCTGAGAGAGAGAGAGAGAGAGAGAGAGAGAGAGAGAGAGAGAGAGAGAGAGAGAGAGAGAGAGAGAGAGAGAGAGAGAGTTCATGGAATAGCTGTGAAGGAAAGGATATAATATTAGTAATAGGGAATAAATACTAAAGGGTTGGAGTTTTGTAAAAAGAAAAGGACATGAAAGGGAGTGGAAGCGAGGCAGGAAGAAAGAAGAGACGAAAGAAAGAGGAAAAGTCAGTGGAGGGAAGGGTTAAGGTGAATGTGTTTGTTTGTTTGTTTGTTTGTTGTGTGTGTGTGTGTGTGTGTGTGTGTGTGTGGGTGGGTGGGTGTGGGTGTGACGTGAAGTGAAAGAGAGAGCGGAAAATATATTGGTATATAAGAAAAAACAAAAAAACAAAGAGAAGTTTGGAGAAAGACTTATTACACACACACACACACACACACACACACACACACACACACACACACACACACACACACACACACACACACACACACACACACACACACACACACACACACACACACACACACACACACACACACACACACACACACACACAATAAGAAAGATGTGAAATATAGAAATAGGGGGAAAAAAAAATATGAGAAAGGAAGACCAAGAAAAACCGGAAACGCATATTTCATCCTTTGGTATTGAAAGTGTTTATGTGTATGTTTGTATATATATATATATATATATATATATATATATATATATATATATATATATATATATATATATATATATATATATATATATATATATATATATATATATATATATATATATATATATATATATATATATATATATATATATATATATATATATATATATATATATATATATATATATATATATATATATATATATATATGTCTATTTATTCTTATATTTTAATGTACTTGGTATGTTTCTATACCAGAAAAAAATGACTGGAAAGTCTTGAAATGTACACAACTGAGTGCTGGGAGGCGATTCCGGTCGTTCAGAATGAAAGGGGCGGGCATGCCAATTGAACCATGAATGAGCTGTAAAAGGTCCCGTGCCAAGGACCACTTCTGTGACCCTTAACCTGGAACACCAGACCCCGGCCTGAGGGACGGTGACCCCGCTTATGTTTGTGTCAGATATCAAGGCTGTGCATCGAACCGGAAAGGCTCGTACAGTGTATGAAGAGCAGGAGGAGCTGTCAATTTTGACAGGCGGACGAAAGAAGAAGAAGAAGAAGAAGAAAAGAAGATTAAGAAGAAAATAAGATGAACAATAGGAGGAGATCTCTGTTTTGATAGTCAGAAGGGGCTTAGGGGAAAGAACGGGAGAAGGGGAGATGACTTTCGTTGATAAGATGTGAAGGTCGTGGGTACATCTGTCAGTTTATCTATCTATCTATCTGCCCATCTTTGTTTTCCTGTCCGTTTATATCTTTCTTTTTTCATGTATATATATTTATTTATCTGCCTATCATTATTTATCTGCTTACTTCTATGCGTATATGTCTGTCTTTATACATTAGTATGTTTTCTATCTATCTACTGCATATTTGTCTATTTACCTATTTCGTTTTATTTATTTATCTATTCATCCATACGCCTATCCGTTTATATTCATTTAGGATGAGAGGGGGAGAGAAGGAAAGATAACAGCGGGTACGGGAAAGGAAAGTAAGGAAAAGGAAGGGAAGGGGAAGGAAAAGAAGGGAAGGGAAGGGAAAGGAAGGGAAGGGAAGGGAAGGGAAAGGAAGGGAAGGGAAGAGAAGGGAGAGGATATGAAATGAAATGAAATGAAATTAAAGGAAAGGAAAAGGAAGGGAAGGGAAGGGAAGAGAAGGGAAGGGAAAGGAAAGGAAGGGAAGGGAAGGGAAGGGAAGGAAAGGGAAGGAAAGAGAAGGGAGAGGAAAGGAAAGGAAATGCAATGAAATTAAAGGAAAGGAAAAGGAAGGGAAGGGAAGGGAAGGGAAAGGAAGTGAAGGGAAGGGAAGGGAAGGGAAGGGAAGGGAAGTGAAGGGAAGGGAAGAGAAGAGAAGGAAAAGAGAGGAAAGGAAAAAAATAAAGGGAAGGGAATGGAACGGAAGGGAAGGGAAGGGAAGGCAATGGAAGGAGAAAGAAGGAAAGCGAAAGGAAGGGAAGGGAAGGGAAGGGAAGGGTAGGGTAGGATAGGGAAGGGAAGGGAAGGGAAGGGAAGGGAAGGGAAGGGAAGGGAAGGGAAGGAAGGGAAGGGAAGGCAATGGAACAAGGAAGGAAAGCGAAGGGAAGGGAAGGGAAGGATAGGGAAGAGAAGGGAAGGGAAGGGAAGGAAAGGAAAGGATAGGGAAGGGAAGGGAAGGGAAGGGAAGACAATGGAAGGAGAAGGGAAGGGAAGGGACGTGAGGTGCCATATAGTAGAGGATGATGAATGCGGTAACGTGATTTGGGCTGGGACAAAGGGATATGCCAGGTGTGAGCGAGGGCGCCGAGTAATTAACCGTGCAGGTATACAGGTAGGGGGGCAAGTGGGTAGGGGGACACGTGGGTAGGTAGGTAGGTAGGTAGGCCTCAATACTTCCTTTTGTTTACTCGTAGTGAGTTTTGATGAAATCTGAGACGCTCTACATAGAAGGCTGTGCATGCTTCTACATTAAAAGTAAGACCATGGTCAATATATAATGAACATTATACAGAGGAAGTGTGAGGGATCAAGGCGGGTGTGGAACATTTCTTCTCAGCTTCCACGGAATAAAAAGAAGGAAATGCTGGTGTTTTTATATCAAGACCTGTACATTCATCTTTAGTGCATATACAGCAGCAGCTGAATAACTAAAAACATATGATGTATGGAAGAAATAAGGCAGACAAGCTCATTTACTCCGACGATCTGGGAGCGAGAAATGCAATGTTTTGGGTGGAATTGTTGGCTCCGATCACCGGCTAAGCTTTGCCTCCCCTTACCCCCCTTGCTTCACCTCAAAGTGAAGAGCGACCCGCTGAGGGCCACACCATGTATTATCCCTCAAAGAGTATGACGACACCCCTGCTGTGTTGGATAGCAGGGAGGTTTTTCGATTTTATCAGTGTCTTCATTTTCCATATTATGATTTTAGCACATCATGATTTTGAATATGTATTGATTTCGATGGTATGTTATTTAATATTGAGAATAACAATAATACAGTGATTTACGACGATTAAGTATGCCATCCTGCTCAAGGGAACAACGTGGTGTTTCTCAGCACAAAATGGCCGCCGCGGGGACGTACCGTACGGGGTCGCACCGTACAGAACGAAGCATCCTCACAATAATTTTTCTTTAAAAGTCCCAGTGCCCTGCCATAAATCAACAAAGCGTTAAAAAAAAAATATGTGAGTGTGTTGCTGGTAATGGTGTTAACTATCTTATTTGAAAATGTTGCTAAGAAATTAGTGCAACATAGTTTAGATGTAGAACAAATATAAGTGCATTTATTTATACTATCGAGCTGTGATTACTTATATTTGAAGACATGTATAGTGCATATAAACATTATTAAGTGTGACGTGAAGTGTGTGAGAAGGGACAGCCAATAGCTTCTCAGATCTCTTATGAACGAGGTGCCACCATGACCTTTGTGGGGATTGTAAGCGCTGCGGGCCATTACATTTCCCCAGTATTTATAATAACCAGAAAACGCAGGAATGACTCGTTCATGAGGGGGACGATTGATGGCTCAAAAGACATTATCCGTGAAAATGGCTGGATGAATGGAGAACGCCTTATGGAAACCTTGCAACACCTTAAGGCCAAGACCTACTGCAACAACAACAACAAAACCTTGCTTATAATTAACAGTGCGGAGTGTCACATGAGTATTCATGCCATGCTTCATGAATAAATGGCGCCACTATAAAAATTGCCTGCGCCATGACGGGCATGGGCCGACCACTAGGGCCCTGAAGAAAGCCTACCGGTGCTATAGGCGAACACTTAAAAAAAAGAGTATGCCATTGAGAATGGCATTGTGATTATGACATTCCCACCGACACTCCCACACGACATTTAATATGCGATAAGGTTTCTTTTAATATTTTTGTTTGTCATTATATATTTATACCTCATTTTCTCAGGAAAATGTGCCTTTTTTATTTGGTTTCATCTTATAAACTCAGGAGAATGTGCCTTTTATTTTGTCATATCTTATAAACTCATGAAAATGTCCGCTTTAAGTTTCATCTCTTCAGCTCAGTAAGGTTTGCCTTTTTCATTATTTCTTAATCTTGAATGCGTGTGTGGATTGATTTTGTTTATTTTACAAACCAAAAGACTTTCTTTCATGTTTAATACATGTTTGATGCATGAAAATTGATATGTATGGTACCCCCCACCCCCTGTACGGACCACCCGAGGTGTGGGGGGTTATAAATAGAGTTATGAGTAAGACGTAAACCCCGTTTTCAGTATTTGTCAATGTGTCAAAGAAATCCCTAACCCTGAGGTATATTTCACTGCAACTGTTTCTTATATACGTTGATTCCCTAATTTTTAGTGAATATTTTTCCACTAGTAGCACGGTACATCCCCACATCACCCCTACTACTGGGATCAAATGATGTGTGCTGCAGATCGTATTAATAAAGGCTTCACCTCCTTTCAGTCTGTGTCCATGTGTTCAACAGGTGGAGGGTACGCGGGGTTATTAGCCGAGGACCTGCATGACCCAACGTGATCTATTTCCTAAGGCAATAAGAAGCTGCTTTGACAGAGCTCGGCGTTATTAATACTGGGGTGGGATTTACTCAGCGAAAAGTTTTACACATTTCGTGCATACCGTCCGATGTTTATATCTTGTGGAAAGACGAACAGAATATATTGAAGGTGCCGGTACTGAGGGTTAACTTTCGATGGCTCGTGTCCTGATTCTGAGCGTTTAGAGGAAGGGTCTGAGGCGCACTCATGGTTATACTTCCTCCACCTGCTCTCTCTCTCCCTCCCTCCCTCCCTCTTTCCTTCCCTCTTTTCATTTTCTCCTACTTTTCCTGCTGCTTCTTCCTCCCTCCCTCCCACGTTTTTCCTCCTCCCCACTTTTCTCCTCTCCATCTTACTCCTTTTCTTTCTCCTCGTCCTTCTTTTCTTATTCTTTTTCTTTCTCCTTTCCACTTTTCTTCATATCTCCTCTATTTTACCCTTATTTTATGCCCTGATCTCTCCTCTTCCCTCTTCTCCTTTCCTCCTCCTCCTCCTCCACCACTACCATTTGTTTTTTTATACTTTTTTACTACCTGGCTTGCTAATGCAGGAAGTGATGAAAATCTTCACTCTTTGGCTGGGCTTTCCTTTGCCGGGCTTTTTTCTTTCATCCCCTTCTTCTTTCCCCTCCGTTTCTACTCTCCTCTACTTGCCCTCAGTTTCCCTTCTTTCTCTTTCTGTAACCTTGTTTGTATTTTATATATTTTTTTTTAACTTCGTTGTTTTACATTTTCTTTACTTTGATGCGTTGCCCAAATCTCCTTTGCTTTCCTCTCCTTTTTTTCCTCATGCCCAGGGCTATTCATATTCTGTCTTTGCAGTATTTTCCTGCGAGCAAAATTAGCTAAATACGTCAGACACTTAAAAGAAATATGAAGCCACACTTAACATTCATGAGCGACACTTGGGATTTTGAGAATTTGAAAAAAACCCAAACATTGTAACACTCAGTAGGCTCGTCGTATCTTTGTCACGGGGAACTTGTTAACATATTAAATTCATAAACATTTCCTAATAGACATTGTGCTGTGAGGCATCTCCCCTCGAGGTAAACAGAGCCACGTACGGTAGTAATGCTTGGCAGTTTGCATATATCAATGTGATAAACAATCGGCTAAAAAGTTTTTTTTTACAGTGTGTGGATGATTATTGTCGGCGCGTGAGATAATTAAACGAACAAACTTATGTTTACAGCCCTTTTTATCATTCTTGTGTTCAGTGATCTCACCTGCAGGAAATTATTCGTGTGTCGTGTGCGTGGGCAGCAGTTTAATGTATCAGTTCATTGTCTTCGCTCTAGAGGATGATTTAATGCTGGCATATCCACATATGGATTCTATTATAGACCTTATCTTTTCCTAAGAAGAAAATTGCAGTTATGCAATGCACATACACACGCACTTTTACTAATCTATTTATGAATTTATTTGTATACTGTTTGTCGCCTCTGTCTGCCCTTCACATGGTGCGGCAAATTGGAACTCACAAGACAGTGAATGTGACTGATCGGTGGGAGGTGGAGGCGGGAGTGGCCAAGAGCTTTTCTGGTTATTTCATGTTGTCATTATATTTTTCCAAAAAAATAAGGCAAGGGGTGAACGCCCCCATAATGCTGCTCACAAGAGGAGGCAATCAAAACTCTTCCCAAGAGAGCAAATCCTCTCACCCTTCATACAGCCTGTGCCTAAGAAGGGTGACCGCTCCAATCCCTCAAACTACCGTCCTATAGCTTTACTTTCTTGTCTATCTAAAGCTTTTGAATCAATCCTTAACCGGAAGATTCAAAAGCACCTTTCCACTTCTGATCTTCTATCCGATCGCCAGTATGGGTTCCGCAAGGGGCGTTCTACTGGTGATCTCCTAGCCTTCTTAACTGACTCTTGGTCATCCTCTCTTAGCCGTTTCGGTGAAACCTTTGCTATTGCGCTGGACATATCAAAAGCTTTTGATAGGGTCTGGCACAAATCTTTGCTTTCCAAACTACCCTCCTACGGTTTCTATCCTTCTCTCTGTACCTTTATCTCCAGTTTCCTTTCTGACCGTTCTCTTTCTGCTGTGGTAGACGGTCACTGTTCTTCCCCTAACTCTATTAACAGTGGTGTCCCACAGGGCTCTGTCCTATCTCCCACTCTTTTTCTGTTGTTCATTGATGATCTTCTTTCCAAAACGAACTGTCCTATCCATTTCTACGCCGATGATTCCACTCTGCATTACTCAACTTCTTTTAATAGAAGACCCACCATACAGGAACTTAACGACTCAAGGCTGGAGGCTGCAGAACGCTTAGCCTCAGACCTTACTATTATTTCCGATTGGGGCAAGAGGAACCTGGTGTCCTTCAACGCCTCAAAAACACAGTTTCTCCATCTATCCACTCGACACAATCTTCCAAACAACTATCCCCTATTCTTTGACAACACCCAGCTATCACCTTCCTCAACACTAAACATCCTCGGTCTATCCTTAACTCAAAATCTCAACTGGAAACTTCATATCTCATCTCTTACTAAATCAGCTTCCTCGAGGCTGGGCGTTCTGTACCGTCTCCGCCAGTTCTTCTCCCTCGCACAGTTGCTGTCCATATACAGGGGCCTTGTCCGCCCTCGTATGGAGTATGCATCTCATGTGTGGGGGGGCTAAACTCACACAGCTCTTCTGGACAGAGTGGAGGCTAAGGCTCTTCGTCTCATCAGCTCTCCTCCTCATACTGATAGTCTTCTACCTCTTAAATTCCGCCGCAATGTTGCCTCTCTTTCTATCTTCTATCGATATTTCCACGCTGACTGCTCTTTTGAACTTGCTAACTGCATGCCTCCCCCCCTCCCGCGGCCCCGCTGCAGTCGACTTTCTACTCATGCTCATCCCTATACTGTCCAAACCCCTTATGCAAGAGTTAACCAGCACCTCCATTCTTTCATCCCCTTCACTGGTAAACTCTGGAACAGCCTTCCTTCGTCTGTATTTCCTCCTGCCTATGACTTGACCTCTTTCAAGAAGAGTGTATCAAAACACCTCTCCACCCGAAATTGACCTCTCTTTTGGCTACTCTTTACTTCCATCTTCGATGGAAGCGGCGAGTAGCGGGCTTTTTTTGGACTCTTTTTGTTGCCCTTGAGCCGGGTCCTTTGACGTAAAAAAAATGAATATATATATATATATATATATATATATATATATATATATATATATATATATATATATATATATATATATATATATATATATATATATATATATATATATATATATATATATATATATATATATATATATATATATATATATATATATATATATATATATATATATATATATATATATATATATATATATATATATATATATATATATATATATATATATACATACACACACACACACACACACACACACACACACCAGGTATTCGTTATATGCGAGGGTTACGTTCTGCAAAAAGCTCGCATAATGTGAATTCGCATATATCGAACCTATCATCCCATTAATTATAGGGGGTTATGTTCCACGACCCGGTCTCGAACCCTATAACTATTTATTCCGGCACCATTTCACAATAATAAAGCACTAAAGCAACAATATATATTTTGACTTTTACTGAAGGGAAATCAGGATACGGATATTATATATATATATATATATATATATATATATATATATATATATATATATATATATATATATATATATATATATATATATATATATATATATATATATATATATATATATATATATATATATATATATATATATATATATATATATATATATATATATATATATATATATATATATATATATATATATATATATATATATATATATATATATATATATAATTTCTTTTTTTTCCGTATCACTCCTTACCGACCCCCACTGAGACACCAACTGAATGAAAAATAATAATTGGTAGGAGATTTAAATGAAGGGGGAGGAGGAGGAGGATATAAATTGATCAATAATAATAGAAATGCTAATAATACTAATAATGCTAATAATCATAATATTATAATAATAATAATAATGATAATAATGATAATAATAATAATAATAATAATAATAATAATAATAATAATAATAATAATAATGATAATAATATAAACCGAGAAAAAAAAGCAGAAGCAGGAGCAGGAAGAATAGAAGGAGAAGGAGGAGGAGGAGGAAACATGGAAACATGGACTGCGTTCAGTGATTTAATCAATCCGTTTGCCACAGAAGTGGCTTGCAGGAAGGATTAAAGCACTTGTGTACCTACCTTGGAACGTTCAGTTCACTCCTGTTGCAGCAAAGTGGCGATCAATGCGTTTCTTGAAGGAGTTGATTTTTCCGTTGTTTCTTGTTCTCAGGTTAGTTTGTAGCGTGAAGAGTTTGGAGTGATCAACGTTGCTCAGTCGTCTCTTTTCCAACGTGAAGATGTTGAGTCGCTCGAGTCGTTCTTCATATGGTTTCGTCCTCATTGATGTTATCATCTTCGTGGCGCGGCGCTGTACTCTCTCAAGTAATTCAATGTCTTTCCTTTAATTAGCGTATTTCGATATGAACCCAAGCATTGTATTGGCTTTCTTACAGGCGGACTTGCAGTGTTTTGTTTGTTTCAAGTCACTGCTGATGGTGACCCTGAGGTCTCTTTCCTCTTGCACAACATGTAGTGGTTCGCCACCCATGTGGTATATTACATTTGGTAGTGTTGAAGGACATCTGCCATTTTCTGACCACCGAGTGATCTGGTCCAGGTCTCTCTGGATAATTTCACATCTGCTGTCGTGAGGCCTTTGTGTCGTCGGCAAATTTTGAAAGATTGGTCGTTGATATATATGATGAGTGAAGAGGAGGAGGAGGAGGACGACGACGGGGAGATGAAGAAAAAAAGTAAAAAGAGTGAAACCTGCTCGTAAACTGCCGGCCCGCCAGAGGGAAGCACGAGACACTTGCCCGGGTCTTTGAGGATCTGAAGGCTGGCTTGCATAAATGGCATAAAAAGGTGCTAGAGGAGCTATTTGGTGGAGAGAGAGAGAGAGAGAGAGAGAGAGAGAGAGAGAGAGAGAGAGAGAGAGAGAGAGAGAGAGAGAGAGAGAGAGAGAGAGAGAGAGAGAGAGAGAGAAGGGGGTGGGGTGGGGCGAGGCTGCCTTTAGGTGAACAATATGATGCGGATGTTCACACACACAAATAAGTATCGTTACACATTCATCACGATACAAACTGACACCAAGGACGAAGCCATTGATAACAGGCTCCTCATGTTGGTATCACTGCGTGTGTTGGGTGTGGCTTCACTTGCCTGAATCAAGTGAGCGGGACTCATAAATGAAGCAGAATTTGAGCTGGCACACACACACAGGCGGAGTCTTAGTCGAAGTGAATTGATCTGTGTTGTATGGAGCACTATAATATTGTCGTGTTTGGGTGATGAAATTATGCTTTAACACTTCACACACCAGTGAAGACTTAAAATTTCGTCCATTTAGGAGACAATAATTATGATAAACACCTTGCGTTATTGTTAGACCTTCGCTATAGGAGCATCGTATACATTACAACTGGTTAGAAAACATCACAGGCATGGTTACTTTTATTGTATTAGAATGCTTTTAGCAAAGCTTGTAGCATTGCAACTTGAAGTTGTTTTTTTCAGATGCTCACAGCTTGTTCAGGAGAAAAAAAGACACGTTCAGTGGAAACATTAGTTCCAGGATGGCACATTATGAACTGAACTATATCTGACATGCGTTGATGGTTGATGTTTTTGTCTTTGACATGAGGGAATACTTCTACCCACCGCTGTTACGTATATTATATGAACAATATTGTTTTATGATTTATGAATGTCAAGTATAAGCAAGTGGCACTCATATCACTCCGTTAATATCATGGTGATATCTGGTATCTCCGTGTCTCCCTTCCTCTCTATCCCTCCCTTACGGGGTCCTGTCCTGTTCCCCCCAGCAGAGCTGAGGTGGTGGGGGTGACCACACTTTTACCATCCCTGCTGAGATTACCGGGTTGCTCAGTGTGAAACTTGTCGAACCCCACTGTAACGATACCTTTTTGAGTGTGTGTACTTGTTTTCCGTGAGAATAGGAAAAGGCCTTGGTAAGACTCGGAAAGTGAAGAACAGACTGATGCTGTAAATGTAAAGGTACTGGGCGTAGCAAGGAGAAGAGGGAGGGGAGGAGGAGGAGGAGGAAGAGGAGGAGGAGGAGGAGGAGGAAAAATAAGAGAAAAAAGAAAGTGAAAATGGGAAAGAAAGGACCGAAGACTTACATGAAAGACGCAGTGAATGTAAAGGAAGAAAACATGGAAACATGGAAAAGCAACAGAAAGGCTATTGGCTCATTGCGAGGTTGCCCGCTCGAATGATATTAGCTGCTCGACAGGCACGTTAATGCTTACAAAACAGATAAAAGAACTTCTGTGTGCACGTTCAATTCACTAATGACGCAACATAGTGTGATCAATGCGATTTTTATCGTTGATGGTTTCCGCACATACTACCTCTTCAGGAAGGTTGTTCCACTGATGGATGACTTGGATTGAGGTATAACCCTTGCCAATGTCTGCATTACATTGCCTAGTTTGAATCAGTAGACCGTTCTTCTAGTTCTTGGGTAAGTTTGAAGTTAAAAAAAAAAAAGCTTGGAGGGATCGTCGTCACTGAACTTCTTCAGGTACTTGAAGACCTGTATTAAATCTCCTCGTAAGGGTCTCTTTTTTTTCAAGCGTATAGGAG
>NC_066512.1:13065535-13100535 GCF_024679095.1 Eriocheir sinensis | reverse complement strand
GACGAAAACCCTGAAAGAATAATCAATAGGAAATAAAAGAAGGGACGTAATCAGTGAGGGTAAAATTGAAAAGAAGAAATCAAGAGAAATTAAAAAAACATTGGAATAAAATAAGTGAAACTAACATAAAGAAAAAATAATGAAAATTGAAAGTGGAAGGAATAGTCGGTGGGCCTTTACGGATAAAATTATTACTCCCAGAAGAAAGATACAAGAAAATGAAAGAAAACAAAAAAGAAAACAAAATGATAATAGTATTGTGGTGGAAGCCTTGGTGGTCTCCTACTTCACTTAACATAAAAAAGGTGTCTAACTAATATTCTTGGTAACCGAAAATAAAAAAAAGACAAAGAAAAGTAGAAATAGGAGACTATGAGAAAAAGGAAGAATTTAAATTTAGCGAAGGGGCAGTGTAGTGTATTGCAAGGAGGACGGTATAGAACGATAGTATGTAGTAAGAGTAACAGTAGTGGTAGTAGGAAGAGGAAGTGCAAGTGTAGTTATAAAAGACTATTGTAATAACACCGATAACGAATAGACCAATACCGAATACATCGATATTGAATGTACCAACAGAGAACGCTGCGGAAGAGGAAGGGAGGGCTATCAGGAAGGATGCAAGGGATGTGAGGAAGGCTGTATGTGAACTGAGGGATTTAGGGCGGAAATGCAGAAAGGAAGGTTGTGAAGGACATGGTAAGGGAGGAAGGGAGGCAGGTAGGGGATTGAATGGAGTGTTATACCTTGTGTGTGTGTGTGTGTGTGTGTGTGTGTGTGTGTGTGTGTGTGTGTGTGTGTGTGTGTGTGTGTGTGTGTGTGTGTGTGTGTGTGTGTGTGTGTGTGTGTGTGTGTGTGTGTGTGTGTGTGTATTTCAGTGTGTTGTTGTGGTATTATTATTATTATTATTATTATTATTATTATTATTATTATTATTATTACTATTATTATTATTATTATTATTATTATTATTATTATTATATTGCCTTTAGTAAGGAAACAATAAGTAATGACTGATACAGTCATTCCTCACAATGCCCTTTGTTTGACAGCCTTTTTGGTTAGTGTTTTAATGCACGGGTGGTGGTGACAGATGTGTGTGTGTGTGTGGGGGGGTGGGGGTCCGCGCGCGCGTGGTGTGTGTGTGTGTGTGTGGGTGGGGGGTCCGCGCGTGTGGTGTGTGTGTGTGTGTGTGTGTGTGTGTGTGTGTGTGTGTGCGGTAACAATACACGGAATTTAGAGCAAAAGGCTAAAGGAACCTTTGAGCACACTGACTCCCATCCTACTTCTCCCCCCTCCCACACACACACAAACACACACGATGACCTTATTCCTTTGAAATGGAGAGAGAGAGAGAGAGAGAGAGAGAGAGAGAGAGAGAGAGAGAGAGAGAGAGAGAGAGAGAGAGAGAGAGAGAGAGAGAGAGAGAGAGAGAGAGAGAGAGAGAGAGAGAGAGAGAGAGAGAGAGAAAAACACGAACGCCACAAATCTCATCGTGAACTGTGTGAGCAAAGGAAAAAAAAATATCGCCTCACTTGATATTACTGTTTGTACCTGTGACTGCCTGTACTTTGTTATTGCATTGCTTTCCCGCAGTGTTCTTTGTTCCCCAGGGCGAGCAACAACAGGTGTTCAGGTATTTTCCCATTCGTTTAATTAGCCGTTTAGATGTGAATGGCAGAGATCATGGGAAGAATGTTGACCATCATACTGAGATTGGAAGAAGAGAGTGATATATGCAGAGAGAAGGAGAAAGAGAGGTATCGGTATAGTGCGTAGAGGAGGAAAAGGGAGAGCAGAGAATGTGGGTAGAGTGTGAAAGGTTGAGATACGGAAGGGAATGAGGAAAAATTGTAGTGTAAGGAAATAGGGGCAGATAGAAGAGGCAAGGGCAGAGCAGAAAAAAGGGGTCGGAGTAGAAGGGGTGAGAGGGAGAAAGAATCACGAGAAAAGGCATGGGAGAGAGTTATGATAGGAGGATGGAAATGTAACTGAATGGGAGGTGGTGGTACGGGCAAGGACGCAGCAGGGAAGATGGTCGAATGCTGATGTGAATGCGTTAAGGAGGGAAGGGGAATGCGGCAGGGGAGGGAGCCAGTGTGCTGGTGTTCTCACCTTGCCAGTTTGGATACAAGAAAAACCTGAGCTCCTATGATACTTGTGCGACATCCTTTTGCTATAATTTCGCAGCATAGGAGTGGCCGGTCCTGTTTTCTCCGTCAAGGGCCATTTGTTGAGTGGTCGTACTCATCGTGTCTGTGTGGACGTTAGCTGTGTTGGTAAAATGCTTCATATTCATTCTGGTGTGCCTCAAATATGTTGAGTCCTCTGCTGTTTATTCTATTTACGAAAGCCCTGTTCGAGGTAATGGAGAATAATTTGTTTTGCTCTGCATATTATTCTTCTCTTCTGCCCATTGCTCCTTTCAGTGTGCGTTAATCTGTCTCTGCATCGCTGATCAGAGATCTGTCTGCAGTATAAAAGCATGATTATCAGGCGGTCTCGCTTCCTGATGCCTGTTCATGTCTCGCTTTTTCTTAAAGGTTTAGCATTTCTGAGGTGACAAATTCAATCGAATGCATTTCATATTCTGCATACCAGAGTTCTAAATTTATTTATTTAATAAAAACAAATTGTGTATTCTTAAGCACACCATTTGTTACCGCTGCAGCCAGCGAGGTGTCGTGCGTCCTACTTGTCAGATGGTATTCCCCGAGAACTGTTCGGTTTGGCCTGGAACTCGTGATTCATTGAAACATGCATATAAGGAATGTTAACAGTAGTAGCAGCAACAGCAACAGTAGTAGTAGTAGTAGTAGCAGTAGTAGTAGTAGTAGTAGTAGTAGTAGTAGTAGTAGTAGAAGTAGGAGGAGGAGGAGAAAAACATTTCGCAGAAAAACTATCCTCAAAAATAGAGAGTTAGAAGGAAACTGAGGAATGAAAGATTAAAGAGATCAAAGAGATACAAAAAGGAACTACATAAAATGAGAAAGTAAACATGAAGGGGCAGGAAGAGGAAGCAGACAGAAAAGGAACAAGGAGAAGGAAGAGGATTAGGAGGAGGAGGTGGTGGTACGATAATATTAGTAAAGTTGTGGATCAAAGGAGCAAAGATGAAGGAAAAGTATGGAAAGGACGTAGGAAGCGAAGGATATTGTCATGTTCAGAGAGAAAAAAATAGAAACTCTTCAAGAAGGAAGAGAAAGGAAAGACAATGATAAGCCAGACGAGCAACATGAAAAAAAGGACTTACAAGAGGGTGAAGGTAATGAGAAAAGAGAAATGTTATACACACCAAAGAATAAATGGAAGGAGGAGGAAGAGGGAAAGAAGAGAAGGGATAGAGTAAGAAGGTATTTTGTTCTGTCACTCTCGCACAAAAAAAGAAAGTAGAGGAAATTCTTGAACGATGCTGAAGAAAGCGGAGTGGCAAAAAAATCAAAATACCTTGGGAAGTCGAAAAGAAAACACGGCGAGCGCTGAAGAAAATGGAGAAAAATAAGACGTCAAAGTGTGGCCAGACGGAATAACAAACCTGATTAGTCCATGAGAGAGAGAAGAGAAGAAAAGAAAAAAGAAAGAGAAGAAAAGAGAAGAAAAGAAAGGAAAAGAAAGGAAAAGAAAAGAAAGGAAAGGAAAGAAAAGGAAAAGAAAATAGAAAAGAAGAGAAGAAAAGAAAAGAGTTGAAAAGAAAAGAAAAGAAATGAAATGAAAAGAAAAGAAAGGAAAGGAAAGGAAAGGAGAGGAAAGGAAAGGAAAGAAAAGGAAAAGAGAAGAGAAGAGAAGAGGAGAGAGGAGAACGATAACAGTGTCTCCTCAAGGTGTCGCCGGTCCTCTCCCCACAGCGACAATATAAAACCGTACCTGCGTGTAGTGTGCGTGGAAGAGGATGAAGACGGAGTGCACGTAGCTGTCGAACATGGAGTCCTGGCCCTTGATGTAGGAGGCGGCGTAGAAGCTGTACTCGGTCAGCAGCAGGAAGTCCGCCACCGCCAGGCCCGTCAGGATGGTGTTGGTAGAGTTGATCATCTCCCGCCGCGTCAGGATCACCATGTTAAGGACGTTGGTGAAGGCGCCCAGCAGGCAGATCATTAGGGCCAGGTAGCCGTGCACCTCCTGCGGGCGGAAGGAGAGGAAGGATAAGATAGGGCTGTGTAACGTGAGAGCATCAGAATTCTTCAAAAGGCCACTCGGGCTTCACAAGGGAGCTCATGTTAACCTGCCATCCATGAAGCTTCTAACCATCTTAAGTACAGTGTTACCAGCACATCAAACACAATATTTCTTCAGTAATATCATCGCCCTGAAATAGTTCTTTCCCATCCCTTCAATATTACCAACACAACGGTCACTTCAAATCTCTTCCTTCTCTCTTACCACCACCCAATAAGTACCACCCATCCCTACAAGGTTACCAACACACTTTTAAGGATACGTTCTCTGCAATGTCATGTTGATAGAGGTTATTTTTTGTGATTAGAAGGGGTTATGGGTTAAAAGTGATGGTAGGAATAAGAGAAAGTGTAGTTGTTTGCTGATGCTGGCGAGTATTAAAGAAAACGGCAGTGGTGAAGAATTATGTTAAGAAGCTGTCACATATATGGAAAAAAAGTTAATTCTGTGATTTTGTTGGTGGTTGCAGTAAATGACAAGGGAAGGAAAGAAGTTTTGTGGGTACTATGTGAGGAGGAGTGTTGACGTTTGTTGCAGGAGAGCTGGGGGAACTGTGGTTATTGCTGGAAAAGTGTTGGGGGAGTATGTCGGAGGCCGGAGAGTCGTGGGTGGGAGTCGTGCACATTGGCAATCCCTGGAAGATAGATTGTGGAGGGAGAACGATGAGAACTTGGGGATTAGTGATGGGGACGGGAGGAAGATTAGGAGGGTATGTTGAAGAGGACAGCCAGGTAATTGGGAGGTGGAGAGAGCAAGGTAAGGAGGAGGAGGGGGAGGAGGAGGAGGAGAGAGGAGGAGGAGAGGAGGAGAGGAGGAGAGGAAGAGAAGGAGGAGGAGGAGGAGGAGGAGGAGGAGGAGGAGGAGGAGGAGGAGGAGGAGGAGGAGGAGGTTTAGAAGAAGGAGGAGGATATAATAATGGAGGAAACATGGAAAGAGGGACTAGCAGGCAGCAGAAAGCCTGTTGGCTCATTACTAGGCTGCCTGCGTTCAGTGCTTTAATCAATCCGTTCGTCATAGGAGTGGCTTGCAGGGAAGGATTAAAGCACTTGTGTACCTACTCTTGGGAACGTTCAGTTCACTCCCGTTGCAGCAAAGTGGCGATCAATGCGTTTCTTGAAGGAATTGATGGTCTCTGCGCTAACCACTTCTGCAGGAAGGCTGTTCCAGTGGCGAACAACTCTATTCGAGAAATAACTCCTGCCGATGTCGGTATTGCATCGCTTTGCTTGAATTGTTTTTCCGTTGTTTCTTGTTCTCAGGTTAGTTTGTAGCGTGAAGAGTTTGGAGTGATCAACGTTGCTGAGCTTGTTCAGGTACTTAAAGACTTGTAACATGTCTCCCCGCAGTCGTCTGTTTTCCAACGTGAAGAGGTTGAGTCGTTCGAGTCGTTCTTGATAGGGTTTCGTCCTCAGTGATGGTATCATCTTCGTGGCGCGGCGCTGTACTCTCTCAAGTAATTCAATGTCTCCTGTAATTAGGAGACCTGAATTGCACGGCGTATTCCAGGTGGAGCCTTACCAGCGAATTATACAAGGATAACATAACTCCCGGCGTCTTGTATTCGAAGTTCCTCGATATGAACCCATGCACTGTATTGTCTTTCTTACAGGCGGACTTGCAGTGTTTTGTTTGTTTCAAGTCACTGCTGATGGTGACCCCGAGGTCTCTTTCCTCTTGCACAACATTTAGTGGTTCGCCACCCATGTGGTATGTGTGGTTGCTGTTTCTGGATCCGATATGCATTACTTTACATTTGGTAGTGTTGAAGGACATCTGCCATTTTTCTGACCACCGAGTGATCTGGTCCCGGTCTCTCTGGATAATTTCGCAGTCTGCCGTCGTGAGGGCCTTCCCACCCACCTTTCTGTCGTCGGCTAATTTTGAAAAATTGGATTTTAATCCTAGTTCTAGGTCGTTGATATATATGCTGAAAAGTATGGGTCCCAGCACTGACCCCTGTGGCACTCCACTTGTGACCGGGAGTCACTCGGAGGCCTGTCCGTTGAGTACAACTCGTTGTTTTCTTTCAGTGAGCCAGTCTTTGATCCACGCTGTCAGATTGTCGCCTAATCCCGCCGACTTAAGTCTCTTGAGGAGTCTTTCATGTGGCACTTTGTCAAAGGCTTTCTGAAAGTCTAGATATATAGCATCACTGGGGATATGGTTATCCCAGTTTTCATAGATACCTTGGAAGAAGTCCAATAAATTGGTTAAGCGCTTGTTCCTGAAAACGTGCTGAGCATCGGAAATGATGTTGTTGTCTTCAAGGAACCTAACGAGTTTGTCTCTGATGATCTTCTCGAGGATTTTTCCCGCCACTGAGGTCAAGCTGATTGGTCTGTAGTTTAGGGCCACACTTTTGTCTCCCTTTTTGTAGATCGGTGTTACGTTCGCTTGTTTCCAGTCTTTTGGGACTTTGTTTTGTTGTAGTGACAGATTGTAGATGGCGGTGAGTGGCTTGAGGATTTGCTGCTTGAGTTCCTTGAGCAGCCGGAGCAGTCGTCGGGTCCGATGGACTTGTTTGTCTCGAGTTTGTCTAGGTACTTTTTCACATCCCGTTCGTCGATTGTGCCAATTTCTCGGGGAGTGATTCCCATCGGTGGGGAAGGGCTCTCGGGTACGGACTGGGCATTCTCGACCGTGAACACAGACGCGAAGTTCCTGTTTAGGATTTCGACCATTTGTCTACTGTCCTGTGTTAGTACGTCACTTTCATCTTTTAGGGGACCGATATTGCTTTTCGTCTTCTTTTTGGTTCTTTTATACGTGAAGAACTTTTTCGGGTTGGACTTGGCTTCGCGTGCAATTTTCTTTTCATAGTCGCGTTTACGCTGGCGAATGAGTGTTCTGCAAGCTCTGAGGCTTTGATGGTACTGTTCGCGTGCCTCGTCAGTGCTGTTTTCCTTTAGCAAGTTGTATTTTCTCTTCTTCAAATTAATCTCCTGTCGAACTTGGGTAGTCATCCATGGTGGGCTTGTGGCATTTGTTCTCCTTGTCTTCATGGGAACAGTCGTTCTCTCTGCTTCCAGGAGTTTGTTCTTAAAGCCGTTCCACGCGCCGTCCACCGGAGAGAGGTTCATGGGTTCCCAAGTTGTCTGGGTTAGCAGCTCACGAGCGAAGTTAAAATTGGCTTTTTTGTAGTCTGGAATCTTGGACGTGTTTTCGGTGAGTTCATGGTCTGTTCTGATCTTTAGGCGAATTAGGTGATGGTCGCAACCATCCAGTTTTTCGCCGACTTGACATTCACGTGTGAGATCTGAATCACTCACGAGTACTAGGTCTAATAAGTTATTTTCCCTTGTCGGTTGGGTAACAATATGAGTAAGAAAATTGTCCTCTAACATTTCGAGCAATCTGTTACCCTCCCGATCTCCAATCATCGTGGTCCAGTCAATGTTGGCACAGTTAAAGTCCCCGATAATGACTGACTGTTTGTTTTGTGTTATGGTGTGAATTTCCTCGTACAGCGCTTCGTCGTCCGCTGCTTGTTGCTTTGGAGGTCTGTAAACGGTTCCAATCGTTATTTTGTTGTGCTTGCTAGTCTCCAGTTCAACATATACAGTATCATATTTCTCTGAGTCTCCTTTGGTTATTTCCACGGCAGGGTATTTGTTCTTGACGTAACAGATAACACCTCCTCCTTTCTTGTGAAATCTGTTTTTGTAGAAGCTCTCGTATCCCGGAATTGAGAATTCGGTCATTAGGTGGTCAGAGGTGGCCCACGTTTCGGTGATGGCAATCACGTCCGGACTTTCTATGTCAACGTAGGCAAGTAACTCATCCCGTTTGGGTATTAAGCTCCGCGCGTTGGTGCATAGGACAGAAATGTCCTTCTTGACTTCAACGCTTCGAGGCACAGTAGTCTGGTGTCCGCTTGTGTTTTCTGTTGGGGGCCTTGGTGTGTGATGAGCGGTCCCTACTGGTTGGTTGTTTACGATACTTTGGTGCCCCTCCCGCGCTCGGAGCTTTTTGAGTATAAAAGTACCTCCTCGTTCAGCAACCTACCTAGCCGTGCTGAGCCAATCGCATTGAGGTGAAGACCGTCAGGACGGAAAAGGTCAGGGATATCATAGAAATGATCCCACTGGGAGGAGGAGGAGAAGGAGGAGGATTATTTTGCAGGTACAGAGAGAGAGAGAGAGAGAGAGAGAGAGAGAGAGAGAGAGAGAGAGAGAGAGAGAGAGAGAGAGAGAGAGAGAGAGAGAGAGAGAGAGAGAGAGAGAGAGAGAGAGAGAGAGTAATACGGGGGGGAATGGGCAAGTGGATTTACCTGTCGAAGGAGGTGACAAAGGAAAGCGGAAGAGGAAACTGGAGTAGGAGTAGGAATGGGAGTGGGAAGGGGAAGAAGAATGTTAGTGGGAGTGGCAATTGGGAGTGGGAATGATAGTGGGAGTGGAAATGGGAGGGAGCGAGAGGCAAGGGTGCAAGGTAGATGAAGGGGAAATGATGGCTCGAGAGACAGACATGCGTGAAAGTGGGCGGTGACGGGGAGGAAGGGCAGGCGGGAGAGCGGGCAGTGATAGGCAGCGGGGTGATGAGAGAGGTAATGAAGACAGCGGGATAACTACCATACCGTTACCGTTGATGAAGTTTCAGGCCCCACTTAAATGCCAGTGCAGCGCTCCGCAGGGCCGTCAACAATAATAATCTTCGATATGCACTTATTCACAAAGTCGTAGTGAGTGAGTGAGTCATGGATTGCCTACTGATGTTCTTTAAATAAACTTGGCATCATTATAGTCACTTGGCCATGTTTTGGTTCGTACGAATCACAAAATCTTTCCTTTTTATAGTATCACAAATATCCATTGTTTCATTTTCCATTTATCTGACTAACTAACAGGGATGAGAGGAACAGAGGGGAAGGGAGAAGGATGAGAGTGCGAAAACGGCGATAGTTGTTGTTGTTGTTGTCCAAAGATTGTTCTCTCCCTATAGGGGGGAGCACGGGCCTTTGCAAATGGCGGCCCGTAGGAATGTGCCAACAGACCGACTCTATCGGCTGATGTCAGCCTTGCCGACCTAGTCGGTATGTCGATGAAGACTGGCTTGTCTCTGGTGATAGTGAAGTTGCATGGTAGAAGCAGTGCGCGGGGAAAGGAGGCAAGGAGACATATTATGAGCAAAACAGAGTAGATGGTAGGAAAGGTAGATGAATAGAATGGAAAGGAAACAAAGGACAAGTCACCCTAGTTACTCGCTTTCGGGGGCACCACGCCGCCACCCTTGAGCCCGGAAACAACCCTAGACTGATAGCTGGCACCCATTCATTGCTGGGTGGACAGGCGGCCTGGACGAAAGGGAACTGCCAATCTGTTCTCATTCTTCCCGGGAATCGAACCTTGAACCTCACGATTGTGAACCGAGCTTGCCAGCCGCTGCACTACTGGTGAACTCCATGGGTACCGGTGTGGGCGCGCCTTAATCCAACACACACACACACACACACACACACACACACACACACACACACACACACACACACACACACACACAGTCCCGTAGCTCAGTGGATTAAGGCTCTGCTCTGTCAGGTTCCGTCCTGGCAGGCTGAGGTTCCGAAAGATTTTTCCGGAAACAAGGAGTGGTTACCGTCCTCCCCTTTAGCAAGGGGATGGGTTTTGTGGTGTGTGACGGTCCCATCGGTATCAGGCGGCTAATGAGCTTGCTCCCAAAGGGAGGGTAATTGCTGGCGATATAGCTTGTGATCAAGCCGTGGTGAATAAAACACACACACACACACGCACATACACACACACACAAGCTAACTAACTAACTAACTAACTATCATAGAATAGCATTTGTCAGCGCTTTCCATTGAAAATATTTCATGGTGGTAAAAAAGATTTTTAACCCTTACAGCAGGGCTACTCAACTATTATGAGCAAAGGTATAGTTAGATAAGTTCAAAGGTATGCAGGGGTAATAAATTAAGATAAATATTGTAACTGGAGCCCAGGGTCCAGGAGTAGAAAAAAAATAATTAAATAACATGAATGTCCTGGTAATGGATTCTTGCAAGTGTATTTCCTCGACTGACTGTAGTCCCCACAGACAGTCGAGGAATTACACTTGCAAGAATTTATTGCCTGGACCGCCATGTTATTTGATTATATTTTCTACTCCTGGAGTCTGGCGTCCAGCTACAACACTCAGAAGGTCCGGATTCGGACCGCGGGCCGCCAGTTGAGTAGCCCTGCCGTGCAGTGTCGACTACGGGTGAATAGAAGGGTTGTGTAAAGTTGCATTTTTTTAATAGATAATTAGCTCTATTTGCAGGCCTGCAGGTGTGTGAAAGACCATAAGCATCACCACAAGCATGTGTAGCGCAGGTGTGGATGTTGAATTATGGAACCGTAAGCTTTCATTATTGTTATTATTATCATTATTGTTTTTTTATATTATTATTATTATCATTATTATTATTATTATTATTATTATTATTATTATTATTATTATTATTATTATTATTATTATTATTATTATTATTATTATTATTATTA
Source organism: Eriocheir sinensis (assembly GCF_024679095.1). Lineage (NCBI taxonomy): Eukaryota > Metazoa > Arthropoda > Malacostraca > Decapoda > Varunidae > Eriocheir > Eriocheir sinensis. Next base: position 13,089,862 of record NC_066512.1, on the reverse strand, counting down.
TTATCATTATTATTTTTATTATTATTATTATTGTTGTTGTTGTTATTAATATTATCATCATCATCATCATCATCATCATCATCATCATCATCATCATCATCATCATCATCATCAACATTATCATGAAGCCATAATGACTTATTATAATGATGTTATAATAATGATGTAATAATGATAAAAATAATACTAATACTAGTACTATTAATAATAATAATAATAATAATAATAATAATAATAATAATAATAATAATAATAATAATAATAATAATAATAATAAAAATAATAATAATAATAATAATAATAATAATAATAACATTAATAATAATGGAGATCAGAACTTTTTCTACATCTGCTTCGTACCTCTGATGTAAAAATGTTTATTATTATCATTATTACTCTTCTTCTTCTTCTTCTTCTTCTTCTTCTTCTTCTTCTTCTTCTTCTTCTTCTTCTTCTTCTTCTTCTTCTTCTTCTTATTATTATTATTCTTATTATTCTTCTTATTCTTATTCTTCTTATTATTATTATTATTGTTGTTGTTGCTGTTATAGTTGTCATCATTATTATCATTATAAACATTATTACTGCTGCTTCTACCACCACCCCTTTGACAACTTCTAAAACATCATTGTCTCTACCACTCTCAGAGCCACCGTCACCACCACCAGTATCATTATAATCATCATCACTATTTTAACCGGATTTTAAAAACTTTTACATCATAATCGCGCGCCGGAAAAGAAGGACTGTGCAATTATCTCGCAGCTTTATTCTCCCGTCCACAGCACGAACGTTATTTTGCTAAACCGTGAATTTCTTCCCCGCCTTTGTTATGTAAAGAGATGAGAGAGAGAGAGAGAGAGAGAGAGAGAGAGAGAGAGAGAGAGAGAGAGAGAGAGAGAGAGAGAGAGAGAGAGAGAGAGAGAGCAGCTAAACGATAGGCATACGTACAACCCGACAATTTAGAGAGAGAAGGAGACCTCGAGTTAGAAAGACTTGAACAACCTTACTAAACAGAAAGACGGACTGACAGAGGCACATGGGAACATAGCCTTAAGAGAAAGATAGACAAACGAATACAATACAGAAACAAAACAGACAGAGAATCACACAGGCATATACAGGGAACGAAGCACAGACAGAAGAGACAACACAGAGTCAGATAGCTACCACGAAACACCGTCACAAATACAAAGATTTATTTTCCAAATGATGTTTTCTATGCCCTCTCTGGCCTCAACTCTCAGAAGGCTTATGGACCTGATGGAGTGCCTCCTATTGTCCTTAAAAACTGTGCTTCTGTGCTGACACCCTGCCTGGTCAAACTCTTTCGTCTCTGCCTATCAACATCTATCTTTCCTTCCTGCTGGAAGTATGCCTTTGTACAGCCTGTGCCTAAGAAGGTTGACCCTTCCAATCCCTCAAACTACCGCCTTTAGCTTTACTTTCCTTTCTATCTAAAGCTTTTGAATCAATCCTTAACCGGAAGATTCAAAAGCACCTTTCCACTTCTAACCTTCTATCTGATCGCCAGTATGGATTCCGCAAGGGGCGTTCTACCGGCGATCTTCTTGCTCTCTTAACTGACTCTTGGTCATCCTCTCTTAGCCGTTTCGGTGAAACTTTCCCTGTTGCGCTAGACATATCGAAAGCCTTCGATAGAGTCTGACACCAGTCTTTGCTTTCTAAACTGCCCTCTTTCGGATTCTATCCCTTTCTGTTCCTTTATCTCCAGTTTCCTTTCCGGCCGTTCTATCTCTGCGGTGGTAGACGGTCACTGCTCTTCCCCTAAACCTATCAACAGTGGCGTTCCACAGGGCTCTGTCCTATCACCCACTCTCTTCCTGTTATTCATCAATGATCTTCTTTCCATTACAAACTGTCTTGTCCACTCATACGCCGACGACTCCACTCTGCATTATTCAACTTCTTTCAATAGAAGACCCTCTCAACAGGAAGTGCACGACTCCAGACTGGAGGCTGCAGAACGCTTAACCTCAGACCTTGCTATCATTTCCGATTGGGGCAGAAGGAACCTTGTGTCCTTCGATGCCTCAAAAACTCAATTTCTCCACCTATCAACTCGACACAATCTTCCAAACACCTATCCCCTATTCTTCGACAACACTCAGCTGTCACCTTCTTCAACACTAAACATCCTCGGTCTATCCTTAACTCAAAATCTCAACTGGAAACTTCATATCTCCTCTCTCGCTAAATCAGCTTCCTCGAGGTTGGACGTTCTGTATCGTCTCCGCCAGTTCTTCTCCCCCGCGCAGTTGCTATCCATATACAGGGGCCTTGTCCGCCCTCGTTTGGAGTATGCATCTCACGTGTGGGGAGGCTCCACTCACACAGCTCTTCTGGACAGAGTGGAGGCTAAGGCTCTTCGTTTCATCAGCTCTCCTCCTCCTACTGATAGTCTTCTACCTTTTAAATTCCGCCGCGATGTTGCCTCTCTTTCTATCTTCTATCGATATTTCCACGCTGACTGCTCTTCTGAACTTGCTAACTGCATGCCTCCCCCCCTCCCGCGGCCCCGCTGCACACGACTTTCTACTCATGCTCATCCCTATACTGTCCAAACCCCTTATGCAAGAGTTAACCAGCATCTTCACTCTTTCATCCCTCACGCTGGTAAACTCTGGAACAATCTTCCTTCATCTCTATTTCCTCCTGCCTAAAACTTGAACTCTTTCAAAAGGAGGGTATCAGGACACCTCTCCTCCCGAAATTGATCTTTCTTTCGGCCACCTCTTTTGATTCTTTTTTTGGGAGCAGCGAGTAGCGAGCTTTTTTTATTATTGTTTTCTTTTTGTGCCCTTGAGTTGTCTCCTTTATTGTAAAAAAATAAAAATCTGAGTGCACCAGAGAGAGAGAGAGAGAGAGAGAGAGAGAGAGAGAGAGAGAGAGAGAGAGAGAGAGAGAGAGAGAGAGAGAGAGAGAGAGAGAGAGAACCAGAAACACACAAGACACGACTAAATGAATATAAATAAAACAACATCTGCCGTCACCTAACACTGCTTTCTTCCTCCGTGTGCCTCGCTTCTCTACTTCCCTGCTCCTCTGTTCCCCTTTTCCACGACGTCGACAACAGAGAAACTGTCGCACAAACGAAACAATAAACAACCCAGGGGACGCCAACACCAGAGACTAATTGTCGGAGCTATTAATCAACTAAATATAACCTCCGCGCCGCCTCCACATGTTCTGTACAATTGTCGATAACGGACGGCGAGGCATGACAGCTCTTGACCGTCCCACTCCGCCCACTGTTAAAGCCGATTAGAGTGTGCGGTGGGGGTGAGAGAGAGAGAGAGAGAGAGAGAGAGAGAGAGAGAGAGAGAGAGAGAGAGAGAGAGAGAGAGAGAGAGAGAGAGAGAGAGAGAGAGAGAGAGAAGATAATTAGAAGAAAAAAAGATTGGTGTCAGAAAGTATGTAAGGTGTGAAAAGAGAAAAAAAATAACAAAGAATTAGAAGCATTTTGGTGTGCGGAAGAATGGAAGGTGTGAAAAAAAAGATTACAAAGAACTAAACATAAAGGCCGGAGGAATGTTACGCTCGACAAAGAAGACACATTCAGTAACCTTGGTGATGGCTATGGGAGTTTTTATTTTTTAATTTTTTTTTAAATTTTTTTTTTACGTCTCCGCTTATTGCCCCGGTACGCTTGCTTCAGGGGCCTGGATGGTATTCGGCTCCAGCCCGTCATGGCGCAGGCGTGTTTATAGTGGAGCCATCTTCTCTTGGTTAGACGTGATTATACACATTCACGCTAAACACATTCCCCTACAAGCAATTGCAACCATTATGAGCAATCAGACGCACTATGGACTCCCAATAAACACTCCCACACCGTTAATTGATACACAACAGCACTAACTCGAGTCAACATAACTGCCATTCCTTGTGTCTAGTCTCCATTACATCGCCTTACGTTGAAGAAGCAATTTGTGGCTGGATGGATAGATATACCTGGCAGCGTTCGTTATTTGACAGCCGTTTTGATTAACTGTATTAATGCGCAGCTGATAGTGACAGGTGTGTGTGTGTGTGTGTGTGTATGTGTGTGTGTGTGTGTGTGTGTGTGTGTGTGTGTGTGTGTGTGTGTGTGTGTGTGTGTGTGTGTGTGTGTGTGTGTTTATCTCCTCAATATAGCTGTTGTCTGCCCTCGCTTCTGTCTGTGTGCCTGTCAACCCGTCTGTCCGCATGGCTGTCTGTCTTTCTCTTTATTTGTACGTACCTTTGTTTGTTTCTTCCCAACCCCCCTCTCTCCTTCCCACCGTCCCTCTCTTCCTCTCTCTCTCTTCATCCCTCCTTTCGTCTCTCCTCTCTTCCTTCGTCATTCTCCCTTTTCCTCCCACGCTCCCTCATTCCCTCTCTTCCTTTGTCATTCTCCCTTTTCCCCCACGTTCTCTCCTTCCCTTTCTTCCTTCGTCATACTCCCTCCTTCCCCTACGGCCACGCTCCCTCCTTCCCCCCTTTCCTCCGTCTCCCTCTTTCCCATACACCCTCCTCCCTCCGATCCTCCCTCCCTCCGCCGCTCCGTCGTTTCACCGCGGTAATGAGACAGTAATCACATTCGGCCTCCATTCCTTCTCCCTCCGATCCTCCCTCCCTCTGCCGCTCCCTTGCTTCACCGGTAATGAGACAGTAATCACACATATATACAGGGAACGAAGCACAGAGAGAAGAGACAACACAGACTCAGCTAACTACCACGAAACACTGTTACTTAAGTATAAATCGAAGTGTACCAGAGAGAGAGAGAGAGAGAGAGAGAGAGAGAGAGAGAGAGAGAGAGAGAGAGAGAGAGAGAGAGAGAGAGAGAGAGAGAGAGAGAGACCTTTAATAGTTCACCTTGGCAAGCCTCACCTGGCCCCCCCACACACACACACACACACACACAAAAGCCTAGAATAGTTCGGATAAAATTTTGAAAGGAGTAAAAGCGAGGATTGAAAAAAAAAAGGTTTCACAGTATCCTCTGGTATGGAAACTATGTATGTGTGTATGTATGTATGTATGTATGTTTGTATGTATGTATACGTATACGTATAAGTATCAGTGCTGGGCACTTCCGCTTATTAGTCCGGAAATCCACAAATCCGCAATAGCGGAAGTTCCATTTCATTTGTGGATTTGCGTTTGCGACAAAAAGGTCGCTAATATGCGGATTAGCGTTTGCGGAATTACTACCGCTAACCTCCGCTAACACGTGGAGGAGCCTGCCCGGTTCAGCCCTGACAGCCTCAATCTGATAGATTCTTCAAATATTAAAATAAAAACTGATTAACTTAAAAACTTTTTAAGTTGTTGCCTTTTCCACTTTTTACAAAACGCTTATTCACATAAACCTCTCAGGGGATCTTATTATAAACATCATAATAAGTGTTTTGAAGGAGACAGGGCATATGAATATTAAAATAGTTGTGACAGTCACACTGATGAACTTTCTTTGGTCCTTCTCATTAAAAATAAGTTCAAAATAGATGCTTACCAGATTATGATCAGATATGATTACAAACCGCCCATACTTGAAATTGCAGTAGCGTATGTGTGGTCAATGCTGGTCATGAAAAACTAGTTTTCTTTATACACGAGGTCATAAAAAAAAGAAACTTTGAATGCCTAGCTACAGCATTACATCGCAAATACAGTGAAAAGAGATTCGAGAGCCATTGATAATGGAATTTTTGTTTGCGGTTTGCTTTTGCGGTGTCAAGTTTTGTGGCGGAAGACTGCAAATATTGTGTAGTTATTTGCGATAGCGGATTTGCGATTGCGATTGAAAGTAAATCTCGAAATTTGCGGAATTGTTATTGCGAAAGTTATGGCATAAGTTAGCGGATTTGTGATAGCGGAAGTTCAAATTCGTTAGCGATGCCCAGCTCTGGTATGTATGTATGAATGTATGTATGCAGGGGCGGATACAGGATTTTGGCAAGGGGGGTGATGGAAATTTCTCTCTCTCTCTCTCTCTCTCTCTCTCTCTCTCTCTATATATATATCTATATATATATATATATATATATATATATATATATATATATATATATATATATATATATATATATATATATATATATATATATATATATATATATATATATATATATAGAGATATATATATAGATATATATATAGAGAGAGAGAGAGAGAGAGAGAGAGAGAGAGAGAGAGAGAGAGAGAGAGAGAGAGAGAGAGAGAGAGAGAGAGAGAGAGAGAGAGAGAGAGACACACACACACACACACACACACACACTTGTAGTGCCATGAAAATTGAGTAAGGTATATAAATACCCCCAAAAACACCCCAGTAGGAGTGAGTGTGGCCAGTTGTTGCCAATAGATGGCGTTGGAACAGAAGGACACTGGCACTACAGTTTTTATTGTGGAAAGAAATGAATGTACTATTGTGATGAATATACTTTTTATTAACTTGAAAAAAATACCATATTGGTGGAGGACGGAGAAAATAAGGAAAAGTAAATGTAACTGAAACTAAATACTGAGCGATCACTCAGTATTTAGTTTCAGTTACATTTACTTTTCCTTATTTTCTCCGTCCTCCTCCAATATTTCCGCTCGTGGTTCAGGTGACCTAATAATCTAAGAGGAAAACAACTATACATACATACATACAGACATACATACATACATAGTTTCCATACCAGAGGATACTGTGAAACTTTTTTTTTCAATTCTCGCTTTTACTGCTTTCAAAATTTTATCTAAACTATTCTGGGCTTTTTTTTTTTTTTTTTTTGTGTGTGTGTGTGTCGTGTAAAGAACAAGGAAAGGATGATAAATTTGACGTCTGAAAAAGGAGAAGAAAAGCTGGATGAAAGTGAAAAAAGAGAACAAAAAGAAAGAAAAGATGAAGAAAAGAAGAAGAAGAAGAAGAAGAAGAAGAAGAAGAAGAAGAAGAAGAAGAACAGAAGAAGAAGGAGAAAAAGAAGAAGAAGAAGAAGAAGAAGAAGATGAAGTGGAAGAAGAAGAAGAAGAAGAAGAAGAGAACAATGATGAAACAGAGGGAAAAGAGAACAGTTTATATCGAAGGAAGAAGAAGACGCTATTTATACAAAGCTGTGGGTAAAAATTCATAATATTCTGTAGAAAGACAAATATAAAACTGCTAGACTGTTGTGATGATGACGATGAGAGATGATGAGGGCAAAAGAGAGGGAGATGAAAATTAACACGAAGTAAGATACAAAATAATATAACCGATGATGATGATGATGATGATGGTGATTAGGAGGAGGAGGAAGAGGATAAGGAGAAAGAAGAGGAAGAGAAAGAGGAAGACGGAAAAAGAAGAAGAAGAAGAAGAAGAAGAAGAAAGAACATGAGAAAGAAAAAAGAAAAAAGTTAAAATGTAGAAAAGTTGGAACGTAACGGAAGAAAGACGGTGAAAGACGAACGAGGAGGAGAAGGACGACGAGGAGGAGGAGGAGGAATAGGAGGAGGAAGAGGAGGAGGAGGAGGAGGAGGAGGAGGAGGAGGAAAAAAGAGTTAGAATGGAAAAGTTGGAACAAGACGGAGGTGGGGGAGGAGGAGGAAAAGGAGGGGGAGGAGGAGGAGGAGACTATAAAAGAGAGAACTACAAAGAGGAGTGAAAATAATAGACGATTGATTGGTTTCCTGATTGGCCGGATAATGATTGCTGAGCTGGGTGACAAAACGGAAAGTTGGTCCCCAAAAGAGAGCGAAAAAAATAAGAGAACTTGAAAGTGAAAATAATACTGACGGATTAATTGACTCATTACGCATTCCTCTCGTGCCCCATCAGCGAATCAGTCATTTGTGTCCGGGGATAAAAATAAAAGAGAAAGAAAATAGTGGAATAAAACTGAAGGGGAAAGAAGAAAAATGGGTAAAAGGTTGAAGAGTGAATTATGAAAAGGATGATGATGGCGATGATAAAGGTGATGATTGTGAGCTAGAGGAAGCATAGGATGAGGAAGAGGTGGTGGTAGAGGAGGAGGAGGAGGAGGAGGAGGAGGAGGAGGAAACAACCTAAAGAAGAAACAAATGTAAAATCGTAATGAGAATGAATAAAAGAAAAAAAATATAAAAGGAAAAGGGAATAAAGTGTACAAAAGAGAGAGAGAGAGAGAGAGAGAGAGAGAGAGAGAGAGAGAGAGAGAGAGAGAGAGAGAGAGAGAGAGAAATTACATTATATTACTAATTGGCCACATACTAATTGACGTCGTTTTTCTTTTCTGCTCTTTTCTTCCGGATAAGTGAGGAAAAAGCGGGTTATGAAGGGGGACGGGTAGAAGAAAGAGAAGGAGTCGTAGTATGGTCATCGGGATTGTAAAGACGGTGAGGGTGATGATGATGGTGGTTGTGATGACGGTGGTAGTGGATGATGGTGGTGGTGGTGCATGGTAAGGGGGGGGTGGCAATGGGGTGAGGCTTTTTCTATAACCCTTCTTAAAGATGTAGAAGATTAATAGTGACACTGGAACCACTACTACTACTACTACTACTACTACTACTACTACTACTACTACTACTACTACTACTACTATAACTTCTATTTCTATTACTTCTCTTCCCATGATTTCCGTTTATCCTTCTCCTCCCCTTTTTCTTCTTCCTCCTTCTCCTCCTCCTCCTCCTCCTCCTCCTCTCAATTCCCGCTCGATCTGCTTGTCAGTGTCTTGTTTCACGCCGACTTGTCACCCTGTCACTTCTCTGTCCTGTTAGTTTTCCTCTTGCTGTATTCCTTCCTGGCTGCCTCCTTTTCCTTTCTCTTTCGTTCCTTCTCCTTTTCTTGTTTCTTCGCCTTTCAAGTTTTCCTCTTTCAACTCCCATTTTGTGTTTTCTTTTACTTGCATTCTCACGTACGATTCTTGTTTCTCTTTTTTTTATTCCTCATTCTCTTCTTTCACCTCCTCCTCCTCCTACTCCTCCTTCTCCTCCTCCTCCTCTTCCTCCTCCTCCTGCCCCTCTTTATCCTTCCGACCCAATCCATTTCATGCACTTTCTCCTCCTTTCACCTGTCAAACACACACACACACACACACACACACACACACACACACACACACACACACACACACACACACACGCAGATACGCAATACATACGTACTTGACTTCGATTACAATTCTGAATGGAAAGGAAATGGCATTCTTTTTGCCTTCTCTCTCTCTCTCTCTCTCTCTCTCTCTCTCTCTCTCTCTCTCTCTCTCTCTCTCTTTCCACTCTCTCTCATTCACTCACTCTTAATATAGTCTTCTCTCTTCCCTTTCTTCTTTCTCCAGTCTCTCTTCATCATCATCTCTCCCTTTCTTCTCTCCCTTTCTTTTCTTTACTCCCCTCCCATATTTTAACAAACTCGTTCATTCACCTCTCCTCATTCTCTCGCCCTCCTCCTCCCTCCCCTCCCTCTCCTTTTCCTCTTCATCGTCTCCCACACTCCTCACCTCCTCGCATTCACACACTCTCCCGCCTCTCTTTTTGCACATGAAGTGTAATAAAAGCTATTTCAAGTCTCTTTTTGAAGAACCTCCTCCTCTTCCATCTTGTGAAGAGGAGGAGAAGGAGGAGGAGGATATACTCTCCTCATTGCGGTGAGTTTACAAATATACCTATGATGTGATCGTTTTTTTTTATTGATTTTTATATTATTATTATTATTATTATTATTATTATTATTATTATTATTATTATTATTATTATTATTATTATTATTGATGTGTGTGTATGTGTTATGTATGTGTTGTGTGTGTGTTGTTGTTAACATTATTATTGATCACATTGCGTGTTCGTAATCTTTTGATAGACAAATGTATAAATTTATTTAGAATAATAATAATGATGATGATAATAATAATAATAATAATAATAATAATAATAATAATAATAATAATAATAATAATAATAATAATAATAATAATAATAATAACAACAACAACAACAGCAACAACTCCAACAGTTATTATAAAAGATATATAATAAAAATAAACATTTCTACAAAAGTAATGGTAACCTTCACAGGGAAATAGTAGCCTAATCCTTGTAATATAAAACTTCAAGTAAAAAATATTATTCCAGTGAGAATTAATGATGAACATTTGGAAAAATAATCTCAGTTCATTATCGTAATTACCATCACTTCAACGTTAATGTGAGGTTATTACACGCAGTCTACTTTTGCGTATTAGATGTACATTACGTAGTCTTAACCTGAGTGACTGCTGAATATTCGCCTTTTAATTGATGTGAGGCCATTCCATAATTCTGGCCGTGGGAGGAGGGAATGTCTGAGAGGATTACGCTCTCTAAGACTATGGTGAGAGAGAGAGAGAGAGAGAGAGAGAGAGAGAGAGAGAGAGAGAGAGAGAGAGAGAGAGAGAGAGAGAGAGAGAGAGAGAGAGACCCTGTCCAATACATCTCTCTCCAATCTCTTCATCCTTCCTTTATTTCTCCCGCCCCTCTCCTGGCTTTCCCCTCCCCTGACCACTCTCTCCTCCCACCGTTCCCTTCTCTCTCTCTCTCTTCTCTACTCTCTCCTATCCTGTATTCTTTCATCTTTTGCTCTCATTCGCTGCTATTATGCTTCACACTCCTTCTCCTCCTCCTCCTCCTCCTCCTCCTCGTAATGACGTTTTCATTCCTGTAAGGAATGGAGCCAGGCCTTATACTCCAAGAAAAATGTTGGAACTCACGACCTTCAATCGATTTGATATTTTAAAGGAGAAAGTTGAAGAGGAACACGAAACCCGGTTGATTGGCGATTCAATGATCAGAGGTCAGTTAACAGAATTTTGCGGTCGTGCTTCATATGAGAAACGTAAGCGCATGTGTTTCCCCGGTACAGGTGTAGATGGCATCGCGCGACGATGTTATGACCATTTCAGAACAAAACTCACTGTTCGTCATCCATGTCGGAACGAACGACGTAAAGGCCAATCGTGCAGAAGAATTTATGGAAAAGTATCATAGATTGATCCGACAAATCAAGGAAAAAGCAAACAACATAATGATATCTGGTATCCTCCCGCGGATGAGAGAAAGTAACGCCTTTTACAGTAAAGCCTTCAGCACTAACAACCGACTAAAGTCATTATGTGCTCAAGAAAATGTCGAGTTTGTGAACTTGTGGAATAACTTTATGGTGCAAATGACTTGTACGAACGCGATGGTGTGCACCTAAATCCCGTCGGGGCGGCTCGACTTGGAAGACTCCTTAGTGAGCAGGTGTCACTTTTTAGAGCAAAACCCCCCAGCGAGCCCCGACAGAGAACGCCACGTAAGGAATCAAAAGACCACCAACCAATCCCACCATGACCATATAAACGCGTGTTATGTAAATGCCCGCAGCATTCGAAATATTTTCATAGGCCTGGAAGAACTTGCTGCAACTTGCTATTGCGCTGGACATATCAAAAGCTTTTGATAGGGTCTGGCACAAATCTTTGCTTTCTAAACTACCCTCCTACGGTTTCTATCCTTCTCTCTGTACCTTTATCTCCAGTTTCCTTTCTGACCGTTCTATTTCTGCCGTGGTAGACGGTCACTGTTCTTCCCCTAAATCTATTAACAGTGGTGTCCCACAGGGTTCTGTCCTATCTCCCACTCTTTTTCTGTTGTTCATTGATGATCTTCTTTCCAAAACGAACTGTCCTATCCATTCCTACGCCGATGATTCCACTCTGCATTATTCAACTTTTTAATAGAAGACACACCTTCAGGAACTTAACGACTCAAGGCTGGAGGCTGCAGAACGCTTAGCCTCAGACCTTACTATTATTTCGATTGGGGCAAGAAGAACCTGGTGTCCTCAACGCCTCAAAAACACAGTTTCTCCACCTATCCACACACAATCTTCAAACAACTATCCCTATTCTTTGACAACACCCGGCTATCACCTTCCTCAACACTAAACATCCTCGGTCTATCCTTAACAAAATCTCAACTGAAACTTCATATCTCATCTCTTCAGCTTAAATCAGCTTCCTTGGGCGTTCTGGTACTGTCTCCGCCAGTTCTTCTCCCCTGTGCTCTCCTATACAGGGGCCTTGTCCGCCCTCGTATGGAGTATGCATCTGTGGGGGAGGCCCTCACAGCTCTTCTGGACAGAGGGAGGCAAAGGCTCTTCGTCTCATCAGCTCTCCTCCTCATGATAGTCTTCTACCTCTTAAATTCCGCCGCAATGTTGCCTCTCTTTCTATCTTCTATCGATATTTCCACGACTGCTCTTCTGAACTTCTAACTGCATGCCTCCCCTGCTGCACTCGACTCTACTCATGCTCATCCCTATACTGTCCAAACCCTTATGCAAGAGTTAACCAGCATCTTCACTCTTTTCATCCCTCACGCTGGTAAACTCTGGAACAATCTTCCTTCATCTGTATTTCCTCCTCTACCCTTTGAACTCTTTCTTCTCAGGCAGAAACTGACCTATCTTTTCGGCCACCTCTTTGGATTCTTTTTAGAAGCGCAGTAGCAGGCTTTTTTTTTTTTTAATGTTTTTTTTTTTTGTTCCTTTTGGTTTCTCCTTTGCTGTAAAAAAAAAAAAAAAAAAAAACGGAAAACTTCCACATTATCGCCGTCGCAGAGTCATGGTTGAATACAAATAACAGAGATTTTATTGCGGAATTTAACTTACCCGGCTATTCAATTTTTCTTTGCGACAGAGAAAACAGAGTGATGGTTTAAATCCACGTGTTATCAATGTAGAAAGAATAAATAATATAGACACCGTTTTCGTAGAAATTAAAAACCGTTCAAGTAAATTAGTTATTGGCATTGTTTATAGACCTCCAAACCAAGCAGTGGAAATAGACAGAAAACTGTTCGAACAAATTTCTAACATATGCAATCAATTTGAAGCTGTAATTATGGGAGACTTTAACTTACCAGTAAAGAATTGGGGAGACGCGTTAAATATACATTCAGGTCACGATATATACAGTAACTAGTTAGAAAGTGCGCGAAAATAACATCTTCGATCTTGTTCTCACAACTAAAGAAAGCCTAGTTAATGATCTCAATGTTGGTACAGAATTCAGCGGCAGCGATCATCGAATGATTTCGTTTGAAATAAAAATCAAAGAGGACATGAAAACGAGTGAAGAAAGAATACCTGATTACCGACGTGCCGATTTTGTTAAACTAAGAAATTTACTAGCGAATGCAGACTGGAGCGAAATTTCTGCAGCCTCAGATATAAATAAAGCTTGGGAAACATTCACAGACACTTTAAGTAGAGCCGTGAACTTATGCGTACCATTCCGTAAAAGACGACCAACAGCCAACTGGAAGCCTAAGTGGTGGAACAATCAACTCAAACGCCAAATTGAGAATAAAAATCGAGCGCGTCGCAAATACTTGATTACAAATAATGAAACAGATGAAATTGAATTCCAAAAATTACGCCGAGAAAAAAGAATCATACATCTAAAAAAAAAAGAAAAAAAAAGAAAAAGAAACCTAGAGCTTCATATTGCAAGCGCCAGCAAAACAAATTCTAAAGATTTTTTTGCCTACGTAAGAAATGAAAAAGTTCTCACCCCCAGGATTGGTCCAAAAGCAACTGCAAATGGCGAATCCATGAATGATGATAAAGAAATCGCTAACATATTAAATGATTTTTTTGCCTCCCTTTTTACAAAAGAAATCTTATCCGAAAGGCAACCGGAAGCCCCTAGATATACTGATGACACATCCTTGAGTAGTATTAGCGACATTGTAGAAAGTGATATAGTACAAATTATCGATAATATTAAAGTAAACAAAACGCCCGGCCCAGATAAAATATCTCCGCGTATTCTTAAAGAGGCAAAACATCAGATCAGCAAAACCCTCTTGAGCATATTCTCAAAGTCACTAAACACAGGAAAAGTACCACTAGAATGGGAACTCGCAAACGTAACTCCTATCTTTAAAAAAGGCGACAAATCCCAACCAGGTATTTATCGACCGATCAGTCTAACGTCAATCGTGTGCAAAATTTTGGGGACGATCATTCGTGGAAAGATGGTAATTTTTTTTTTTTAAGATAGACTAATTAAGGATTTGCAACATGGTTTTCGAAACAAACGTTCCTGTTTGACTAACCTCGATTTCTTCAACTACATCTTTAATGTATACGATGAAAGTTAATCAGTAGACATTGTATATTTGGACTTTCAGAAAGCATTTGACAAAGTCCCTCACAACTGCCTACTCAGTGGTGTTCATTTGGGATGCCTCCTTAGTAAATTGCAAGCTCACGGTATAACTGGTAGTATTCATAAGTGGCTCAAAGACTGGCTTACCGTCCGTAAACAGGGAGTTGTTATGAATGGTATATCATCTGACTGGCGAGATGTCAAAAGCGGTGTTCCACAGGGGTTTGTGTTGGGACCTGTTCTGTTTTTAGTGTACGTAAATGACATTGACGAGGAGCTATCGTGTAAAATATCGAAATTTGAAGACGACACAAAAATAGCCAGCAGAGTCACTACGACAATGGATAAAGAACACTTACAAGCTGATCTCGAACGTTTAAGTAGTTGGACACGAACATGGGAAATGAATTTCAATATTGAAAAGTGCAAGGTTATGCATATCGGAATCAACAACGATCGTATTCATTGTCAAATTAACGGAGTGCGACTTTTTGAAGCCAGCAAAGAAAAAGATCTTGGAGTAATAATTTCGAACGATCTTAAACCGACTCAACATCGCACAGAAAGAGTAAAAGCTGCCAACAAACTGATCGGATTTATTGGTCGTACATTTGAACACAAATCAGAAAAAGTAATATTGACACTGTACAATTCGTTAGATCGCCCACATCTTGAGTATTGCGTTCAGTTTTGGTCTCCTTATTACAGAAAAGATGTAGATAAACTCGAGAGGGTGCAGCGTCGAGCTACTAAAATGATCCCTAGACTGCGAAACAAACCGTACGAAGACAGACTTAAAGAACTGAACTTATTCAGCCATCAAAGCGCAGGTAAGAGGTGACCTTATAGAAGTGTTTAAAATGTTCAAGGGATTCGACAGCGTTAATGTTCATGATTATTTTACAGTCTCTCAATCAAGTGTAACAAGAAACAATGCATATAAAATAACGAAGAAGCGTTTCAACTCAAATGAATTAAAGCACTTCTTCTTCAACCGTGTCATCAATGTCTGGAATGGTTTGCCTCAAAACGTCGTCGAAAGCGAAACTATTTGCACGTTCATAAACCGACTAGACAAATATTTAGAAACTAACCCGAAGATCCGCTATTTTGCTCCGGTCTAACAGAAAGAAGAATTAGCTTAGTTGTCGTGTATGATCTTCCTTCTGTCCATTCAAAATTCCATTGTAGTTTTTCTATACATGGTATTCTTCCTTTTCATGCCAGCCTCGGGTAGAGGGACTGGTGGGAGGGGAGGAGCTTTCGCCTTTGCTGTCCTGTGTCTCTGACTCGAAGATTAGAGTAGATGATGGCAACAACAAACAGCCTAGTTAGGACTGTTGCTGTTTGCTTTTCCTTTGCATTCCTTTATACTCCTCCTCCTCCTCCTCCTCCTCCTCCTCCTCCTCCTCCTCCTCCTCCTCCTCCTCCACCTCTCATTTATTTTACTTCATTACCATATCCCTCTTTTTACTCTTATCTCCGGTACATTGAATTTATTTCTCTATGACAACTTAATCTCTCTCTCTCTCTCTCTCTCTCTCTCTCTCTCTCTCTCTCTCTCTCTCTCTCTCTCTCTCTCTCTCTCTCTCTCTCTCTCTCTCTCTCTCTCTCTCTCTCATCACATCACAGTTAATGTTCGGTTATTACACAAACTATTCTTGCCTACTAAGATGTAAATTATTCAGCCTTAACTTAAGTGGCTGCTGAATATTCCCCCCCAACCCTCATTTTAAATAGATGGGAGGCTGTTCCATAACTCTTTGCCCCTGGCTGAGAGAATTCCTGAAAGATTCCGGAACGTCCTTTACAGTTGAAAGAGTGAAGTGGAGGAGATTCAGAAGTAAATGATCAAAGTACCTGTTAACTAATGTCTCTTTTTTGTTATGAGTCATTTTATCTTGTATTGTCGATCATTGCAATTCCTTCAACATAGGAGTGAGAGAATCAGGCTTATTATATACGATTTTTGAAAGAGAGAGAGAGAGAGAGAGAGAGAGAGAGAGAGAGAGAGAGAGAGAGAGAGAGAGAGAGAGAGAGAGAGAGAGAGAGAGAGAGAGAGAGAGAGAGAGAGAGAGAGAGAGAGAGAGAGACCGTGTTCAATATATCTCTCCATTCAATCGCTGTATCCTTCCTCCATATCTCCCTCCCCTCTCCTGTCTCCCCTCTCCCTGATCCCTCTCCCTTCGCAGCGACCTCTCCTCTCTCCTCTCATTTTTCTCTCCTCTCCGCTTTTTTTTTTTTTTATCTCTAGTCTTATTCACCTCTCTTAATAATGCCTCACCAGACTCTTCCTCCTCTTCTTCTTCTTCTTCTTCTTTCTTTTTCTTCTTCTTTTGTTTCTTCTTCTTCTGCTTCTTCTTCTTCTTCTTCTTCTTCTTCTTTTTTTTTTTCTTTTTCTCCTTCTTCTTCTTCCTCCTCCTCCTCCTCCTCCTCCTCCTCCTCCTCCTCCTCCTCCTCCTCCTCCTACTTGGAAAGGGAAGGTGGTGATGGTTGTATGGGTGGTGATATGGGAGTGGTGATGAGGGGAAAGGGAAGATGGTGATGATGAGGGGAAAGGGAAGATGGTGATGATGAGGGGAAGTGTTAGTGGTATTCCTGGTGGTGGTGGTGGTGGTGGTAATGGATATGGTGGTGGTGGTGGTGGTGCGTGGCTATTATTTTTTTTACAGCAAGGGAGACAGCTCAAGGGCAGTAAAACAAAAAAAAAAAAGCAACTTAAAAGCCCGGTATGCGCTGCTTAAACAAAAGGAAACAGAATGAGAGGCCAAAAGAGAGGTCAGTTTCGGGGTATAGGTGTCTTGACGTATTTCAACTAGTCATACACATATACACGCAGGTACACATTTGTTTTTTTACGGTAAAGGAGGCAGTTCATGGGGAGGAAAAAAAAGATAAAAAAAGTCTGCTGCGGGACTGCTCAACAATAATAAAAAACACACCTATTTGTTCTACCGACAGAGAGAGAGAGAGAGAGAGAGAGAGAGAGAGAGAGAGAGAGAGAGAGAGAGAGAGAGAGAGAGAGAGAGAGAGAGAGAGAGAGAGAGAGAGAGAGAGAGAGAGAGAGAGAGAGAGAGAGAGAGAGAGAGAGAGAGAGAGAGAGAGAGAAAAGAAAAAAAAGAAAAGGAAGAAGTAAGTAAGGAATGATGAATGGAAGAGAACTGGAGGGTCATTAAAGTTTCACATCTTTATATATAGATGGAGGGAAGAACAGGGAGGAAAGAAGGGTGGGAGGAGGGAGAGGAGCGAGGACGGGATGCTGGGATGCTGGAAAGGAGAGATTATGCTGGAGGGGGGGAAGAGAGGAAGGGATGATGCTGAGGGAGGGAGGAAGGGGAAGGAGGAGGAGGAAGGAGACAGGTGAAAAAGTAAGGAGTAATGAAGGAAGGAGGAGTGAAGAGAGAGAAAGGAAAAAAAAAAAACAGGCATTAGTGGGTGAAGGAGGGAGAGGAGCGAGGAAGGGATGCTGGGATGCTCCAAAGGAAGAGATGAAGCTGGAGGGGGGGAAGAGAGGAAGGGATGATGCTGAGGGAGGGAGGGAGGGAGGAAGGGAGGGAGGGAAGGAGGCCGGGGAAAAAGTAAGGCTAATGGAGGAAGGAGGAGTGAAGATAGAGGAAAAAAAAAAAAACACAGGCAGTAGGGGGTGAAATGAGGTGCGTAATGGAGGGAAAAACACCCAAACATAAAAACGTAAGAAGACGTGAGAGGCAGATAATGGAGATGAAAATGGACGAGAGAAAAAAGAGAGAAAAAGAAAAGAGAGGAAGAAGACAACAAAGAGAAAAAGAAAAGGAGAAAAAAATAATGAGGGAAACAGATAAATGGCAGAAAGTATTTAGTGAAAAGAGGTAAGGAGTGGAGGAAAAAGAAAAAAATAATAGAAAAGAACGGTGAAGACAGGAATGGCAAATATGTATAATAAAGATGGAAGAGGGAAAGAGGAAAGAAGAAGAGAACAAGAGAGAAAATGACATAAAAGAAGAAAAGACTAATAAGATAAAGAGAAAATGAGATGAAAAGGAAAGCAGAAAAGAGAAAGTAGCGAGAAAAAAAGGGGAAAGAAAAAGTCATGAAGTAGCGGTGAAATGAGGTACCTACGCAACAGACGAAGGAGAGAGAGAGAAAAAAAAGCTAAAGAACACGAGAGAGGCAGGTAATGGAGGATAAAGCCGGAAGAGGGGAAGGGAGCGAGCGTTGGAAGATAAAAATGTATAATAGGAAGAGCGAAGGAGGAGAAAGGATAGGCTGAGAGCGGAAACTAGAAGGAGGAAGAGGAGGATGAGGAGGAAGGAGGAGCATGTAAAAACTTAAGAAAATTGAGAATGAATGGAATGATGGAGATGATGATGATGATGGTAAAAAAAATGGTAATGAGTGACACAGGAGCGGAAGACGGGATAGGCGAAGAACGAAGAGGCGAAGATGGGGTCAGAGAATGAAGAAGAGGGGAAGAAAAAAATAAGTTAAGGGGAAATATAACAGTCGGAAGAAAGGTTTGAAGATGGTAGTCAGTGATGAAGGCAAAGAAGAAGAAGGTTTATACAAAGAGCGAAGAGAGGGAGATGAAAAGAAGGTTAGAAGTTAGAAGAAAGGTTTAAAGATGGTAGTCGGTGTTAAGGGAAAGAAGAAGAAGGTTTAAACACAGAGCGAAGAGAGGGAGATGAAGGATAGAAGTTAGAAGAAAGGTTTAAAGATGGTAGTCAGTGATGAAGGCAAAGAAGAAGGTTTAGACACAGAGCAAAGAGAGGGAGATGAAAGAAATGAAGGAATGAAGAATGGATGAAGAAAAGATTAAAAACGTTGCATGTAGCCAGGGAAGGGAATAAAAATGGTTTAGACTAAGAGCGGAGGCCAAAACGAAGAAAGAAACGGTAGAAATAGGGAGGTAGAAAAAATACATGAATCTAGAATGGATGGAGGGAAGCTAAAAACAACAACAACAACAACAGCAACAACAACAACAACAACCGTGGCAGAATGTAGCGAAGGAGAGGAAAAAAAAAAGAGATGTGAAATAATGGGAGGGACCAAGACAAAGGGAACAGTAGAAAGTGGGAGATAGAAAATATAGGAATGTAGAATGAATGGATGAAGAAAAGATAAAAAACCAGCATGTAGCGAAGGAAAAGAGTAAAGACCAAGACAAAAAAATAAATAAATACAAAGAGCGAGATACAAATATTGAATGAAAGTAGAATAGAGACAGGAAGTATAAAAAGATGGTGGTAGCGAGAGGCTTATGAGGGCCAGAACAAGGAGGAGGAGGAGGAGGAGGAGGAGGAGGAGGAGGAGGAGGAGGCCTGGCGCGAGTGAGAAATGATGTATAGAGAGATAGAAAAAAAATATAGCAAATGAGAGAAATGAACAGAGGAGGCTTTGCAGAGAGAGAGAGAGAGAGAGAGAGAGAGAGAGAGAGAGAGAGAGAGAGAGAGAGAGAGAGAGAGAGAGAGAGAGAGAGAGAGAGAGAGAGAGAGAGAGAGAGAGAGAGAGAGAGAGGCAATACGGAGAGGAGGAAAGGAATGAGTGAGAGAGAGGAGGATAATTGGAGGTAGATTTCATAAAGAGAGGAACATGAAAGCGTAGGAAGGCGAGAGGGAGAGGGATGATGAAGGGAAGGAAGGGGAGAAGGGTGGGAGGGAGAGGAGGAGGAGGAGGAGGAGGAGGAAATGGAAAGAGTGTGCAAAGAAGAGGAAGAAAGGGAATTGAGAAAAGGATGACGAGAGAGAGAGAGAGAGAGAGAGAGAGAGAGAGAGAGAGAGAGAGAGAGAGAGAGAGAGAGAAACTAGTAAAGTGGAGTGCCATTCTAGTGAAGAGGTGGAATGCGAAACTTGAGAGTGAAGGTGGAGGATGGGGAAAGTGGAGGGAAGGGAGGAGGAAGGTGGAGGGAGAAGGGTGAAGGAGGGTAAAAAATGAAAGGAGAAGGACGAGATGAGGTAGAGGGCAAAAAGTTGGATGATGGAGGGAGAAATGTGGATAACGATAGGCTGAAAAAGAAAAAAAAATAGTGTAGAGAAAAAGGTGGTTGGGTGGGAGATAGTGAGGAAAAAGTATAGACTGAGAGGTAGAGGAAAGAGGATAGGTAGAAGGTGGTGATGGGGGTGGTGGATGATGGGTGAACGAGGTAGATGGTGAGGAGGGTGAAGAACTGAGGCTGAGAGGTGGAAAGGGGGAAGGGGGAACGTGTGAAATGGAAAAAGAGAGGAAGGGACGAATTGGGTGAATGACGTGAATGTAGAAAGGAAGTGGAAAGAAGGGAAGGGAAAGGAAAGGAAGGGAAGGGAAGGGAAGGGAAGGGCAGGGATGGGGTGGGAAAGCAAAGGAAGGGAAGGGAAGGTGGGTGATAGGAAATGAATGGGTGCTGGGTGCTGGGAGTGGTTGTAAGTGTTTGGTGTTCGGCGTTGGGTGGTGGGTGATGGGTTGTACATGGTGGGTGATAGGGAATAAATGGGTGGTGGGTGATGGGCGATAGGGGATGGGTAATTGGTGATCCGTGGTGGTATGGGCGAAGGTTATTGGCTGTTACAGTTATTTCTGGGGTTTGATGGAGGAAAAGATTGGAAATGGAGGTATGGGGATGAGCATTAGATGGAGCTGTAGGAAGGAACATAGGGGAGTGGTAGAGTCTTGGTGGTGGTGGTGGTGGTGGTGTGTGTGTGTGGAGGGTTATATTGAAATATTTGTAGCTAACATTAAAATCCCTCTTCATGGCTATCTAAGTATCTTCTCTTTCCTTTCCCTTCCCTTCCCTTCCCTTCCTTTCCTTTCCCTTCCCTTCCCTTCCCTTCCCACCCCTCTCCTTCCCTTCCCTTCCCTTCCCTTCCCTTCCCTTCCCTTCCTTTCCTTTCCTTTCCTTTCCTTTCCATCCCTTTCCCTTCCCTTCCCTTCTTTCCACTTCCTTTCTTCGTTCACGTCATTCATCCATGCACCCAATTCGTCCCTTCCTTTCTTTTTCCACTCACTCTCTCTCTCTCTCTCCTCTTGCTTTCACTTCCCCTCTTCTCCCCTCGCAGGTCCACAGATACAGTAACCTAATTTTATGGAGTTTGTAGCAGTACTCTCTCTCTCTCTCTCTCTCTCCCTCGCAGGTCCACAGATACAGTAACCTAATTTTATGGAGTTTGTAGTACTCTCTCTCTCTCTCTCTCTCTCACTCTCTTTAAAACACTCCCCTGCGGCTCGTATGGCTGGTAGTACTGTTACGTGGACGGTAATACAGCCCTTGGCATCTTCATCTTTCTCTTTTCCCCTCTTTATTTTCATTCTTATTCGTCCAACTTAAGAACATAAGAACATAAGAACGTAGGAGTCTGCAAGAGGCCGGTAGGCCTGTGCAAGGCAGCTCCTTTGAACCTAAGCTCCCGTGAATCTAACCCCACCTAATATCGCTGTCCATGAATTTATCTAATCTATTTTTTAATGTGACAATTGTATTAGCACTCACCACATGACTTCTCAGCCTATTCCACTCGTCCACCACTCTGTTAGTAAACCAATTTTTGCCTATGTCCCTGTTGAATCTGTCTTACCCGGTTCTCTTACCAACAAAACCTTATGAATATACCCCTTATTAAAACCTCGATCAATCTCCACGCACCCTTCGCCTTTCTAGAGAATGCAAGTTTAACTGTTTGAGTCTTTCCTATGGCAAGTTTCTTAACCCCTGAATCATCTTAGTCATCCTCGTCTGAACCGATTCTAACATTTTGATATCTATTCTGTAGTAAGGTGACTAGAACTGAACCGCATGATCAAGATGAGGTCTAACTAATGCTAAATATAGCTTGAGTAAGACTTCGGCGCTTCTGTTGCTCACGCTCCTTGAAATAAATCCCGGTACCCTGTTGGCTCGATTTCTAGCTTGAATGCATTGTGCCCTTGGACGGAGATCAGAGCTCAATAAGACCCCTAAATCACTCTCGCACCCAGAGCTGCTTATGAGAGTGTCATTTAAGCAATAGTTATGTTATGTTTTCATCTTCCCAGTCCTTGTCGTCTTTCTCCTCCTCAACGCTTGCTTTCTCCTCCTCCTCCTCCCCCTCCTTCCTCTCCATCTCATCACTTATCCCTTCCTTCTCTTCCTCTTCTTCTCTTCCTCCGCCTTATCTTCTTTATATATCTTTTATTCATCGTCTCTGTCATTCTTTTCTTCTTTCTTGTTCTTCTTCCACTTTTTCCTTTGCCTGCTCCTCTTCGTTCTCCTCTTCTTTTTTCTTCTTCCACTTCATCGTCTTCTTCTTATTCTTCTTTCTCCTCTAACTCTTTACTCACATTCTCTCCTGTATTTCCATCTTCAGTACTTGCCTTCCATCACACTTAAACGTCTGTTCCCATTCGCATTATTCCGAAGGCTCTTTATTTTTTGCCCCAGTTCCCACATATCTTTCTCTTACCAACCTCATCACTTTAATTATTCCCAGCCCACAGACGTTCCCACTTCGTTAGTTATTGATATACCTTCTAATTGAAACACACTCTCTAAGTGCCGCTTCGACGGAGAGGGAAGAGATTGACTGATAATCCCACCGTTAGACTCTGCTCTGTCTTCCAATAATTATTTATTCCTCCAAGCTTTTTATTTTTCGTTTTATATCGTCTGTTTACTTTGTTCTCTCTCTTTTGCGTCATCACTTCTCTCTTTCGTTCCCATTTTTTTTTTTATTCTCAGCGTTATTCCAGTCATTCCACTTTGGCCACTAATCCCATCATCATCTTAATTTTACTCTTCCACTTTTTCTTCCTTCATCTTCTTTTTCTCCTCCTCCTCCTCCTCCTCCTCCTCCTCCTCCTCCTCCTCCTCCTCCACCTCCACCTCCTCCTCCTCCTCCTCCTCCTCCACCTCCTCCTCCTCCTCCTCCTCCTCCTCCTCCTCCTCCTCCTCCTCCTCCTCCTCCTCCTCCTCCTCCTCCTCCTCCTCCTCCTCCTCCTCCTCCTCCACCTCCTCCTCCTCCTCCACCTCCACCTCCTCCTCCTCCTCCTCCTCCTCCTCCTCCTCCACCTCCACCTCCTCCTCCTCCCCCCTTTCCTTCCGTTCCACACCAGTAATGGCAGAGTGTGGGAGGATCACAGACTCCTTACCCACGATACTGAGAACACACACACACACACACACACACACACACACACACACACACACACACACACACACACACACACACACACACACACACACACACACACACACACTTTTTCTCTTTCTCTCTCACTTTTCATTTATATAATAATATTGTTTCTACATATTTGTTTCTCATTCAGGCTCCTTTTTAACGTTCCTGTTTAATGATTTTCCTCGGTTACCTTTTTTTACGTGTTCTTTTTGCATTGACGAGCAGGATGATACATAACTAGAATGATTGATAGATTGATTGATAGATAGATTGATTGATTAATTGATTGAATGAGTGAGTGAGTGAGTGAGTGAGTCAGTCTGTCAGGGTGGGGTGGGAGCGTTGTGTGTGTGTTGGGGGTGGGGGGGGGGTGGAGCCTTGTGTGTGTGTTGGGGGCTGGGTGGGGGTGGGAGCGTTGTGTGTGTGTTGGGGGTTGGGTGGGGGTGGGAGCGTTGTGTGTGTGTTGGGGGCTGGGTGGGGGTGAGAGCGTTGTGTGTGTGTTGGGGGGTTGGGTGAGGATGGGAGCGTTGTGTATGTGTTGGGGGCGTTGGTTGGGGGTGTTAGCGTTGTTTATGTGTTGTGGGGTTTTTGGTCGGGGTGGGAGCGTTGTGTATTTGCTCCGGGGTGTTGGGTGGGGGTGGGAGCGTTTTGCATATGTTGGGGGGGGGGGGGGGTCGGATTCTTTTGTTGCTGTTCCAGAAAATGTTGACACTATGACGCTGTATTGTTATCGTTTTTCGTTCCTGTTGACGCAGCGAGTGGCCTTGCTCTATTGTACGGCTGTTGATTCTCGCCTCCTTCATGTTTGCTTTTCTTTCTCCTCTTCTTTTGCTTTTCTTTCTCCTCTTCTTGTTCGCGTGAGTCGTCCCGGGACACAATAGGATTCAGCAGAGTGTCACTGAAGAATGTAGAGGCTTTGGGGATATTTCTACTGATCGCTGGACCGAGGAACTGAAGCCATAAAGTGCGGGTTGGAGGCCTTACTATCCTTTGTCTATGTTGCATCCACAAAGAGGGGAAAAATCGTTGGTTGCGGGGCTGTGGAGGTTGTGGGGCCTCGGCAACCTATCTTTCCTCTCTTTCTTTCTATT
>NC_066512.1:13053035-13060535 GCF_024679095.1 Eriocheir sinensis | reverse complement strand
AGGAAGGGAAAGGAGGGATTGATGGAAAAAAGGAAAATATACTACTACTACTACTACTACTACTACTACTACTACTACTACTACTACTATTTCTACTGCAACTTCTAACCCTGCTGCTGATGTCATCGCCATTACTTTATCTTTCATTATCACTTCTGCTATGTCCTTCTTTATCATCACTAAATATCTTCACTCTCCTCTCCCAATACTTCCATCACCGCCACCACCACCACCACCGTCACCACCACCACCGCGACCACCACCACCACCACCACCACTACCAGGACTACTATTTCTAAGAGTATATTTTATCCACTTTCCCCCGCGGCTTAACTTTGGGATCCATTCTTCCCTACTTTGTCCCTCGTTTTTCCCTCCCACTTTTCCTCCACTCGGCATCTTGTTTCCTTCTTTTCTTCTTTCAAACTCTCCTTTAATCCCTATCCCTTTCCTACTTTCCCTCCTCACCATCTTTTCTTTTTTCCCATCAATCCCTCCTTCTTTCCCTCCCTTCTCACTTTCCCTTCTCACAGTCCTCTTCCCTTATATCCCTCCCTCCCTCCTTTTCTTCCTCCCCCTCCCCCTCTTCCTTTTCCTCTTCCCTCCTTTTCCCTCCCCTCCTCCCTCCTATAACCCCTATCCCTAGTCTTCCATTTCACCATCCTCTTCCCCTCTTTTCCCTCCCCCTCACTTTCCCTCCCTCCTTCCTTCTCACTCTCTCTTCTCACAATCTTCTTTCCTATCCTTCCCTCCATCCCCCCTCTCTCCCCCTTCCCATTCTCCTCCTGTCCACTCCCTTTCCACTTTTTCTTTTCACCATCCTTTTCCCTTCTTTTCCCTTCTTTCCTCCCTCTCTCCCTCTCTCCATAACTTCGTCAGAGAGACAGCATCTGAACCGCACTTTAAAGAAAATTTGGAACCGAATTTGGGTATTTTTCAGTTTTTCTATTTGTATTTAAAACCTTCCATTTCCTTTTACACTTCGAGGAGAATAAACGATTTTGTGGCTGTCCATATTATTTAGTACTGTATAATTATGGCTTTCCTTCCGGTCCTTGGTCTAGCTCTAGTGCCCATTATATTACCCTTATTTATATTGTTGTTGTTGTTGTTGTTGTTGTTGTTGTTGTTGTTGTTGTTGTTGTTGTTGTTGTTGTTGTTGTTGTTGTTGTTGTTGTTGTTGTTGTTGCCTTTGTCTTTGTTGTTCGCCAAAAGCATCAGTAACAAACACGAAAGGAAACGAATACACGAACACACATCGCCATACAGACACTTGCTAACGAATACAACACTAAACAAAAGACCGTCGCTGAATGAACACACACACACACACACACACACACACACACACACGATTCAAAACAAGAGAGAGAGAGAGAGAGAGAGAGAGAGAGAGAGAATAAAGAAAGAAACACACTGAATTGTCTGCACTTGACTCTCTTGTTTGTTACCCGAACGCAAGGGTAGAGGCGGAGGCGGAGGAGGAAGAGGAGGAGGAGGAGGAGGAGGATTCCACAAACTTGCTGGAAGCATTGAATTCAACCTCATTTCGAATTATCCGTGTTTGTGTTCACTTGTGTGTGTGTGTGTGTGTGTGTGTGTGTGTGTGTGTGTGTGTGTGTGTGTGTGTGTGTGTGTGTGTGTGTGTGTGTGTGTGTGTGTGTGTGTGTGTGTGTGTGTGTGTGTGTGTGTGTGTGTGTGTGTGTGTGTGTGTGTGTGTGTGTGTGTGTGTGTGTGTGTGTGTGTGTGTGTGTGTGTGTGTGTGTGTGTGTGTGTGTGTGTGGATTTGGCCTTCTTTCCGTGTTTCTCTTCCTTTTCACAGTTGCATTCTTGCGATGTTCCCAGAATCGTGCTTATCTTTCCTCCTCCTCCTCCTTTTCCTCCTCCTCCTTCTCTTCCCCCTCTTCCTCCCCCCTCTTCCTCCTCCTCCGCCTCCTCCTCCTCCTCCTCCTCCTCCTCCTCCTCCTCCTCATCATCATCTCCTTCTTCTTCTTCTTCTTCTCCTGCTTCTTCTTCCTTCTCTTCACCTCCTTCTTCCTCCTCCTCCTCCTCCTCCTCCTCCTCCTCCTCCTCCTCCCCCCTAGCTTGCAGGCGTAGACGGAAGACCATCCTCCCAGCCGTCTACTGTGAAGACGGATCACACTTCAACGGATCAAGGGCCAACACCAAGGTTAACATAAAACTGGTGGGTGACAGCATTGTTAGAGAACAACTGACTGAGTTCTGTGGACGAAGTATCAAGAACAGAAGACGCTACTGTATTCCTGGTGCAAAACTACAAGATATAGAAGAAGCGGTAGACCTCGTCTCAGACCGCACGGAGCAGGACACACTCTTTGTTTTGCACGCTGGCACGAACAACGTTCAAACAATGTCCACGGAGGAAATTATAGCTGACTACCGACGAGTAATCCGCCGCTTCAAGGAAAAGTCAAGCCACATCATTGTCTCCGGGATTCTTCCGAGAATCGACGCCTTCACAGGCTTCCACAGAAAGGCGTCGAACATCAACAACAGATTGAAGCACCTCTGCCAGGACGAGGAAGTTTCGTTCGCAAGTCAGTGGGATCATTTCTATGATATCCCCGACCTTTTCCGTCCTGACGGTCTTCACCTCAATGCGATTGGCTCTGCACGGCTTGGTAGATTGCTGAACGAGGAAGTACTTTTGTACTCAAAAAACTCCGAGCGCGGGAGGGGCACCAAAGTATCGTAAACAACTAACCAGTAGAGCCCGCCCATCATACACCAACGCCCCCAACAGAAAACACAAGCAGACACCAGACTACTGTGCCGCGAAGCGTTGAACTCAAGAAGGACATTTCTGTCCTATACACCAACGCGCGGAGCTTAATACCCAAACGGGATGAGTTACTTGCCTACGTTGACGTAGAAAGTCCGGACGTGATTGCCATCACCGAAACGTGGGCTACCTCTGACCACCTAATGACCGAATTCTCAATTCCAGGATACGAGAGCTTCTACCAAACCAGACTTCACAAGAAAGGAGGAGGTGTTATCTGTTACGTCAAGAACAAATACCCTGCCGTGGAAGTAACCAAAGGAGACTCAGAGAAATACGACACAGTATATGTTGAACTGGAGACTAGCAAGCACAACAAAATAACGATTGGAACCGTTTACAGACCTCCAAAGCAACAAGAAGCGGACGACGAAGCGCTGTACGAAGAAATCCACACCATAACACAAAACAAACAATTAGTCATTATCGGGGACCTTAACTGTTCCAACATTGACTGGACCACGATGATTGGAGATCGGGAGGGTAACAGATTGCTCGAAATGTTAGAAGACACTTTTCTTACTCAGATTGTTACCCAACCGACGAGGGAAAATAACTTATTAGACCTAGTACTCGTGAGTGATTCAGATCTCACACGTGAATGTCAAGTCGGCGAAAAACTGGATGGTTGCGACCATCACCTAATTCGCCTAAAAATCAGAACAGACCATGAACTCACCGAAAACACGTCCAAGATTCCAGACTACAAAAGAGCCAATTTTAATTTCGCTCGTGAGCTGCTAACCCAGACAACTTGGGAACCCATGACCTACACTCCTGTGGACGGAGCGTGGAATGGCTTCAAGAACAAACTCCTGGAGGTAGAGAGAACAACTGTTCCCATGAAGACAAGGAGAACAAATAATGCCACAAGCACACCATGGATGACTACCCAAGTTCGACGGGCGATTAATTTGAAGAAGAGAAAATACAACTTGCTAAAGGAAAACAGCACTGACGAGGCACGCGAACAGTACCATCAAAGCCTCAGAGCTTGCAGAACACTCATTCGCCAGAGTAAACGCGACTATGAAAAGCAAATTGCAAGCGAAGCCAAGTCCAACCCGAAAAAGTTCTTCACGTATATAAGAACCAAAAAGAAGACAAAAAGCAATATCGGCCCCCTAAAAGATGAAAGTGACGTACTAACACAGGACAGTAGACAAATGGTCGAAATCCTAAACAGGAACTTCGCGTCTGTGTTCACGGTCGAGAATACCCAGTCCGTACCCGAGAGCCCTTCCCCACCGATGGGAATCACTCCCCTAGAAATTGGTACAATCGAAGAACGGGATGTGAAAAAGTACCTAGACAAACTCGAGACAAACAAGTCTACTGGACCCGACGACTTGTCACCCAGGCTGCTCAAGGAACTCAAGCAGCAAATCCTCAAGCCACTCACCGCCATCTACAATCTGTCACTACAACAAAACAAAGTCCCGAAAGACTGGAAACAAGCGAACGTAACACCGATCTACAAAAAGGGAGACAAAAGTGTGGTCCTAAACTACAGACCAATCAGCTTGACCTCAGTGGCGGGAAAAATCCTCGAGAAGATCATCAGAGACAAACTCGTTAGGTTCCTTGAAGACAACAACATCATTTCCGATGCTCAGCACGGTTTTAGGAACAAGCGCTCATGCTTAACCAATTTATTGGACTTCTTCCAAGGTATCTATGAAAACTGGGATAATCATATCCCCAGCGATGTTATATATCTAGACTTTCAGAAAGCCTTTGACAAAGTGCCACACGAAAGACTCCTCAAGAAACTTAAGTCGGCGGGATTAGGCGGCAATCTGACAGCGTGGATCAAAGACTGACTCACTGAAAGAAAACAACGAGTTGTACTCAACGGACAGGCCTCCGAGTGGCTCCCGGTCACAAGTGGAGTGCCACAGGGGTCAGTGCTGGGACCCATACTTTTCATCATATATATCAACGACCTAGAACTAGGATTAAAATCCAATCTTTCAAAATTTGCCGACGACACAAAGGTGGGTGGGAAGGCCCTCACGACGGGAGACTGCGAAATTATCCAGAGAGACCTGGACCAGATCACTCGTTGGTCAGAAAAATGGCAGATGTCCTTCAACACTACCAAATGTAAAGTAATGCATATCGGATCCAGAAACAGCAACCACATATACCACATGGGTGGCGAACCACTACATGTTGTGCAAGAGGAAAGAGACCTCGGGGTCACCATCAGCAGTGACTTGAAACAAACAAAACACTGCAAGTCCGCCTGTAAGAAAGCCAATACAATGCTTGGGTTCATATCGAGGAACTTCGAATACAAGACGCCGGGAGTTATGTTATCCTTGTATAATTCGCTGGTAAGGCCCCACCTGGAATACGCCGTGCAATTCAGGTCTCCTAATTACAGGAAAGACATTGAATTACTTGAGAGAGTACATCGCCGCGCCACGAAGATGATACCATCACTGAGGACGAAACCCTATGAAGAACGACTCGAGCGACTCAACCTCTTTACGATGGAAAAGAGACGACTGCGGGGAGACATGATACAAGTCTTTAAGTACCTGAACAAGCTCAGTAACGTTGATCACTCCAAACTCTTCACGCTACAAACTAACCTGAGAACAAGAAACAACGGAAAAACAATTCAAGCAAAGCGATGCAATACCGACATCGGCAGGAGTTATTTCTCGAATAGAGTTGTTCGCCACTGGAACAGCCTTCCTGCAGAAGTGGTTAGCGCAGAGACCATCAATTCCTTCAAGAAACGCATTGATCGCCACTTTGCTGCAACGGGAGTGAACTGAACGTTCCCAAGAGTAGGTACACAAGTGCTTTAATCCTTCCCTGCAAGCCACTCCTATGACGAACGGATTGATTAAAGCACTGAACGCAGGCAGCCTAGTAATGAGCCAACAGGCTTTCTGCTGCCTGCTAGTCCATGTTTCCATGTTTCCATGTTTCCATGTTTCCTCCTCGCACTGACCGTCACTTTGCTGCGTCGGGAGTGAACTAAACGTACCCACGGTCACGTACAGAAGTGCTTTAATCCTTCCCGAAGCAAGCCAGTCCTGTGGCTGACGGACTGATTAAATTACTGAAAGCAGGCAACCTCGCAATTAGCCAACAGGCTATCTGCTGCCTGTTCTTCCATGTTTCTATGTTTCCTCCTCCTCCTCCTCTTCCTCCGCCTCCTCCTCCTCCTCCTCTTCCTCCTCTTCCGCCACCGCCGCCGCCACACAGGTTCTCAAAGCCTCTAGTAGTAATGTTCTCAGTCTAGCCCCCGATCGTGGCCTCAGTGCCCTGCCTTTCCTGAGTGCAAATCCCTGTGTGGGCCGCGACCCTTCCACCTCTGCTGTGTCTTTTTCTACTGCTGTTCCTTTCCTTTTCTTCGTCCTTTTGCTCATTCTGCTTCTTCTCCTTTTGGTTCTGCTATTGTCCTTCTTCTCCTCCTGCTCCTTTACATTCTCCTCCTCCTCGTTTTCCTGTTTATGTTAATGCTTCTTTTACTCGAAAAACATGAGCTTCCAACATTTGTCGAGGGATTACCTGCTTGCACGAGGGTTAGAGGGACAATCCTCGAGGCAGGGCTTTTGTTGCATAGCGAGGGCATGCAGATCAAGGGGTACAAAGCTGGGAGTGAAGCAGGAATGTAAGAGAGTCTGCACACGCAACATAAATTTTTTTAATATAGGAAGATGTTAAACAGAAGAACAGACGCCACTCTTGTCTCGGATGATGGGGATGGTTAGCTAGTAGTGGCTAAGCGTGTTGAGGAGGCGGAGGACGAGGAGAGGAAGAGGAGAAAGAATATTGTGAAATGCTTTCGAGTGAGTGCAAAGATGAGGAACTTGGGAATAAGAAGAAAACATGACAAGGAAGGAGCAGTGAGAGAAGAAGGAAAAGAAGTAATATAGTAATAGAGGGGGAGGAGGAGCAGCAGGAGGAGAAAGAGGAGGAGGAGGAGGAGGAGGAGGAGGAGGAGGAGGAGGAGGAGGAGGATTATAAATGTCGGAATATAACCTGGAACTCGTCACCCTAAGAAATGTTTTACTATTTTTTTACCCTTCAGTCGACAGCTCGAGGCTTACGTATAGAAGATGAGCGACATTAAGTTTTCATTTTCATCTAAAAAGAAAACTATTTCATCTCCCACTGAAAAGAAAACTAACCACTTTAAGTTTTTTTTCATCTATCTCTAAGAAATAATAGGTAAAGATGTCAACCCTTTTTTTATTGGAGCAGAAGGTATATAGTTCGGGGTTTCAGTAATAGGTAACCACTGTATGAGGTTTAATCCTCCACTGGGAAACGGTAAAGAGGAGGGTATCAGGACACCTCTCCTCCCGAAACTGACCCCTCCTTCGGTCACCTCTTTGGATTCTTTTTAGGAGCAGCGAGTAGGTTTTTTTTTTATTGTTTCCTTTTTTTTGTGCCCTTGAGCTGTCTCCTTTGTTGTAAAAAAACCACCTCTGTATGTTATTCATCTCACGAGGTAAAGCTGTTAATTCTGTCTCAATTCTTTTTTTTCTTTTCTATTTTAAAAGTATCAGTGGGTAGTTTGGGAGTAAACAATTCTTTCTTTTAATAGGCACCATTTTCTTTTAATAGGGTCACTTTCTTTTGATCGGCACCACTTTAAATAGGCACCACTGTCAATTCTTTCTTTTAATTGGCACCTTTGTCAATTTTTTTTAATGCACTATTTGGCAGTT
>NC_066512.1:13048035-13050535 GCF_024679095.1 Eriocheir sinensis | reverse complement strand
CCTATATCTTCCTATCTTTACTCTCTCCCTTTTCGCTTGAACTGCTTTTTTTTTTTACCTCTGGCTTCATCGTTTCTCCTGCTTCATTTTTATCTGCTTTTCTGTGTATATTTTTCTCTCCTTTTTTTAATTATTTGCGTCAAACTTTTAACTCCTTCCTTCCCTGATTTTCTCTTCTTTACTGCCTTCCTTTACACTCTAACTTCTTGCTATTTTTCTTTCTGACTTTTTTTTTTTACCTGTTTTTCGATTTATCTTCTTTCTTTTTTCTTTCATAATTCCTCGTCTTAAACTTTTAACTCCTTCTTTCATTTATTTTTTCTTATTACAGTCTTCTTTTTACGGTAACTTTTGCTTTGTTTGCTGCTTCCTGGCTTCATCTTTTCTCCTGTTTCATTTTTTCCTGGATTTCTATTTATCTTTTTTTTCCTTCCCTTGCCTTAGTCCCTTGTCTCAAACTTTTAACTCCTTCCTTCCTTATTTTTTTATCTTTCTGTCTTCTTGTTCACTGGCTTTATTTTTTACTATTGGTTTCATCTTTTTATTTTCATTTTTTTACCTGTTATTCTATTTATCCCCTTCCTTTTATCTTTCTTAATTTCTCGTCTCAAACTTTTGTCTCTCACCTTTCCCATTCGTCTCTTCATCTTTTCCTTTCTCTCATTCCATCCCTTCATCTTTCCTGTCCTATCGTATAACCGTTCTCTTCCCTTTACTTACTTTTTACGTTTACCTCATTATTCACCCTTCTCATCTTTCCTGCCATCCAATCAGCTCTGTTCCCGTTCTTTATCAATTCTCTCATTTCTCTCTTTAATTCAGCTTATTTCCTTTTTTATCTTTTGTCATTTTATATCCTTCGTATCTCACATCCCATCCCATCACTCCTCACCCCGTCACTTCTCATCCCATCCCATCCCATCCCAACCCAATCCAACCCAACCTATCCCATCCCATCCTATCCTCTCCCCTCCCCTCCCTTCCCATCCCATCCCATCCCAATGAAACGCCAGAATTTACTCTTTACTATGCTCCAACACGACCTCTGCGTGTAACGAAACACACGAGATATTAATCCAGACAAGGAAAGATTTTGCCGGCGCCGGGGATCGAACCCGCGACCAGCGAGACAGGAGAGCCACTCCTTAACCAGTCGGTCAAAGAGGTACTCCACTCACAGAGTGAGTTATGGGAGGCTCGTCCATCAGGCAAGTCAGCTGCACTACACGGCTCCCCATCCCTGTCTAGATTAATTTCTGTGTTTGAAATTTTCCATTTTCTATGAACTTCGGAGAGCATGGGCCATCACTCTACCTGTTACCCACTCGGGGTGACACAACAGAATCACAGGAGTGGATCCCACCGCTGCCACCAGTGAAATGCCAGAATTTCCTCTTTACAACACTTCCACACGACCTCTGCGTGAAATAAAACACACGAGAAATTAATCCAGACAAGGAAAGATTTTGCCGGCGACGGGGATCGAACCCGCGACCAGCGAGACGGGAGAGCCACTCTTTAACCAGTCGGTCAAAGAGGTAGCCCACTCGCAGAGTGAGTTATGGGAGGCTCGCCCATCAGGAAAGTCAGCTGCACTACACGGCTTCCCATCTCTATCTATATTAATTTCTGTCTGTTTGAAACTTCCTATTTTCTATAAACTCTAAGGAGAACATGGGCCATCACTCTACCTGTTATCCCTTCGGGGAGACACAACATAATCACAGAAGAGGATCCCACCGCTGCCACCAGTGAAACGCCAGAATTTACTCTTTTCTATGCTCCCACACTACCTCTGCGAGTAACGAAACAGAAGAGAAATTAATCCAGACAAGGAAAGATTTTGTCGGCGCCGGGGATAGAACCCACGACCAGCGAGACGGGAGAGCCACTCCTTAACCAATGGGCCAAAGAGGTACCCCACTCGCAGAGTGAGTTATGGGAGGCTCGCCTATCAGGCAAGTCAGCTGCACTACACCAACTCATACCATCACAACCCATCCCATCTCATCCCATCCCATCCGAACACAGTCAATCCCATCACTTCTCATATCATTCCGTCCCATTTCACCTCATCACAACCCATCATAACCCATCCCATCCCATCTCATACCATCCCATTCCATTTCATCCCATTCCAACCCATCCTTTTTCACCCCATCATAACCTCTCATTTCCCATCCCATCCCATCCCCTAACAACCCATCATAACCCATCCCATCCCATCTCATCTGATCCCTTTCAATTCCATCCCATTCCATTCCATCCCATCCCATCCCATTTCACTCCATTATAACCTCTCATTTCCCATCCCATCCCATCCCATCCTATCCCATCACAACCTCTTGTCACCCATCCCATCCCATCCCATCCCATCCCACCCCACCGAATCACAACCCATCATAACCCATCATATCCCATCCCATCCCATCACATCACATCCCACCCAATCACAACCCATCATAGCCCATCCCATGTTCCTCTTTCCCTCCGCCTCCCG
>NC_066512.1:13038035-13043035 GCF_024679095.1 Eriocheir sinensis | reverse complement strand
AGGATCAAGTGGAGCTCTGGGGGCCGCATGAACCAAGAAAGATGGCGCCATTTTAAAACACTTGCCTGCGTCATTAACGGGCTGGGGCCGACCATCACTCCTCATCACTGAGAAACCTATCGGTGTTAAAGGCCAGACGTAAAAATAGCACAAAAAAGAGTAAGTATCAGATTAGTGGAAAAAAAAAGGGAAAATTACAAGTTAAAGATAAAAATTAAGAGAAGGAAATTAAAACAGAGAAAGGGACGAAAGTAGGAATAAAGCCAAGGTAAAGGTATACGAAGGAAATGAAGAGAAGATACGAGAATCGAAGGGAAAGGGAGGAACTGAAGGGTGGAGAGGAGGGACAAAGAAGGTACGAAAAATACGAATAGAGAAAAATGGGAAAAAGTCATCCGGGTATTGCTTAACTATAAAAGAGGGTGTCATATGTCACGAGGACAGGGAAAAAAAGGAAAAAAAAAGATATAATAAAATATCTTCGACGATCGACAGGGGAAACTTGCATGTTGTGGGTCCGTATTCATGATGTGGGAAAAGGTGAAGCGTGGCGGTGCTTGTGGTGGTGGTGGTAGAGGGGAAGGGAAGAGAGGTGAAGGAGTGGGAAATGATTATAATATGTGTTAGGGTGTTACAGGAGGGAGGGAAAGAGGTAAGCGGTGAACTATTTCGTGAGGAAGTGGAGAGAAGAGAGCGCAGTAATTTGTGTGGTGAGTAGGAGGAGGAGGAGGAGGACGACGAAGAGGAAGAGATGGGTGGTGGGTGAACAGGCACGGGGAGGAAGGAAGGGCAGGGAAGGAGCTATGTGGCAGCAGGGAAAAATAAATTGTGTGGTGTGTAAGATGGAGAGGAAGGGGAGGTGGGTATGGTAATGCGTGTGGTGGTGGTGGTGGTGGTGGGAAGGGCGTGGAAGGGTAAAATACGTGAGAAGGAAGGAAAGTGAGAGGGTTTGTACCAGGGGGGGATGAGAAGGTACCATATTGCTTCACTCCATAATTTTGGAAGAAAAGAAGGGAGGAAGGTAGGGAAGGAGGATGAGGCGCAAGGTTTAAAATGAAGGAGCGAAGGAAGGAAGTGAGCAGGAAAGAAGACTGATTGAGAGAGAGAGAGAGAGAGAGAGAGAGAGAGAGAGAGAGAGAGAGAGAGAGAGAGAGAGAGAGAGAGAGAGAGAGAGAGAGAGAGAGAGAGAGAGAGAGAGAGAGAGAGAGAGATGGGGGTGGGGGGTGGGGGGAAAAAAGGACAGGGAGGGAAGGAAGGTCAAAAAATAAATATATAGATGGGTAGGAAAAGAAGAAGAAAGGGAGGAGAGGAAGGGGAACAAAGCGTGTCCTGTACGTATATTTTTAAGAGATGATTAATTGCCCGCCCTTACCCTTCCCCCCCGTCCCTCCACCCCACCAAAACTTATTAACGTGTCTGCTGTATAGGAAAGCGTTTTGTTAATCTCATCCTAGGCAATACTTCCTTCCCCTCGTAGACTACCTATAATGTTTTTTCAGTTATGTAAGGCAGCGCGGTGGTAAGTTCGACGCTTATGGTAAAAATATTCAGAAGTGTTTCATCTTTCCGCCGAGGCTCGAGGAGGAGAGGAAAGGAAAGGGAAATTTGTGTTGCCACGTAGAAGTTGTTGTAAAAGTAATACTGTAGCGATGGTAGGGGTAGTAATGGTAGTAGTAGTAGTAGAAATAGAAGTAGTAGCAGCAGCAGTAGTAGTAGTAGTAGTAGTAGTAGTAGTAGAAGTAGTAGAAGGGGTAGTGGTAGTTGTATCAGTCACCACCACCCCCACTACTACTACTACTACTACTACCACCACCACCACCAACAACAACAACAACAACAACAACATCATCAACAACAACAATGAAAAATGATAATAATGACGCTCAGAAAGAATGCTACGCCATAGATCTTTTTTTTATAGCTGTGGTTAATGTTTTTCTTCCTTTTTCAGCAGCAGCCTTCCTGGAATTAATAATGAGTCTGGGAATTTTTTTTAGTTTAGAAAAAATTGCTTGACGGACGTTTTTACTTTTTTTTTCCTCCTCTCCCCTTTCCACTCCCCTTCTCCCTCCTTCCCGAAGTCCTACCTTTTCAGCCACCCTTTTCCCCTTTCCTCCTCCCTCCCTACCTCCCTCACTCTTCCATACACATAACGGCCACCTGTCAACCTACCAACACACCCACACCCACACCCACCCACACCAACCCACACCCACACCCACACACATTGAAGCCATCTCATTACGTTAATATTATTCAGGTAAAAACGCATGAACCGGACGTAATTCAATATATTTTTCAAAGGCGAGACAATGGACGCCAACAGGACAAAAATTTACATTCGACGAAAGGAGCGACAGCAGTAAAAAGGCAGACAAAAGGAGGAACCACCGCAGATTTTTATGAAACGTTTTATGAAACATGTGAAAGTGAAATCATTAATGTAAGAAAATGAAAACAACTGGAATGACGATTTAGGACAGGCGAATACAAATGCTTTCATCAGAAAAAAATATAAGCCTTCTTTTGTTTTCTGAAATTTATTCCCAACGTGAAGATGTTAGTAATTAGCAGAAGGGATGAGATGAGGAAAATATAAATACCTAAGAACAATATAAGTATTTGCATTTAATAATAATGAATCTATATGAGAATTTGTATAAGCAATTATGAGGAAGAACCATATAATGTAACGAAAAAAAATCACTAAATGAGATTAAACAATAACACAGAAATGTGCAAAATAAACCAAGAATATTGAGGTACTTTTTGTTAGTGTGTGTGTGTGTGTGTGTGTGTGTGTGTGTGTGTGTGTGTGTGTGTGTGTGTGTGTGTTTATGGAGTCCGTGGAAACGAGGATGCTCTTAGGTCCGGCATCACAAAGCTTTTAGAGTGGCTGGTGGTGATGGCGGCTGCTGTGGTGGTGGTGGTGGTGATAGTGGTGGTGGTGATAGTGGTGGTGGGGTGGGGCAAGGTGAGTGGCGGTATCAGTAATGGTGGTGGTGGTGGTGGTGCTGTTATTCTCACTCTGCTTTTTATCTTCATCATTTGCGTCACCATGGAATATGCAGGAACAAATTTAATATCGCTACCCACCACCATTACCATCACCCCCACCACCACCACCACCATGACCACCGCGGCCGAGAGAGATGGTGGTGGTGGTGGTGGTGGGATGGGAGTTTTGGGTGTGGAGGTAGTTGAAGGGGCTCAGAGGGAGGGAGGGAGGGAAAGGAAACATGGTGAAGGAACTAGAGGACTGGGAGATTAAAGCTTGGAAGAGTGAGTTAAGAGGAAGTAAGGAGGAGGTAAGGAGGAGGTAATGAGTTAGGGAGTGGTGGAGATGGTGTGGAGGAGGTACTATACAGAAGTGAGGGAGGAATGAGCTGGCGCGTGTGTGTATGAGAGAGAGAGAGAGAGAGAGAGAGAGAGAGAGAGAGAGAGAGAGAGAGAGAGAGAGAGAGAGAGAGAGAGAGAGAGAGAGAGAGAGAGAGAGAGAGAGAGAGAGAGAGAGAGAGAGAGAGCTCTGGGCCTGTGGGTTAGATATTAAGTGGAAAAAGAAGATAGTAAGGAAATAAAGAAATAGGTACCTTTCGTTACATAACTCCCCCACCCCTACCCCTTCCCCAGATACACCGCTCCGATTGTTCAGTCAGTTAAAGCGTTGCGCTGCCATGATTTGCGGCGTTGCAGAGAGAGGTTCGATCCTCGCTCAGGCCAGGTCTTTCCCACTGAGTAGGAGTGGTTACTGTCCCCCCTTGAGCAAGGGGGATGGGGTGTGAGGTGTGTGAGGTCCTGGCAGTACCCAGAGATCGACTAATGAGCCTTGCTCTAATCGGGAGGGTACTTGCGGGCGATTGCGAGTCCGACTCGTGATCAGGCAGTGGTGAAACACACACACACACACACACATGCAAGCACACACACACACACACACACACACACACACACACACACACACACACACACACACACACACAGAGAGAGAGAGAGAGAGAGAGAGAGAGAGAGAGAGAGAGAGAGAGAGAGAGAGAGAGAGAGAGAGAGAGAGAGAGAGAGAGAGAGAGAGAGAGAGAGAGAGAGAGAGAGAGAGAGAGAAATGCGAGCACTTGGCAATTATTGGGTGGGTTGTGAGGACAGGAAGGAAGGAAGGAAGGAAGTGGGGACCAAAGGTGGGAGAATGGGAAGGAGGGTGGCAGGGGGTGAGGGAGGGATGAAGCAAGGGAGGGAGGTAGGGAAGAAGGGAGTCGAACAGGGAGAGAATAGTGGCTTTGAGGAATACATATAAATCGAGGGAAACGTGAATGGAGAGAAGCCTATACAAAAAGGAACATAAAGAGAGCCTTTGAGGATAGAGGGATAAAGGAGTGGAGAGAGAGAGAGAGAGAGAGAGAGAGAGAGAGAGAGAGAGAGAGAGAGAGAGAGAGAGAGAGAGAGAGAGAGAGAGAGAGAGAGAGAGAGAGAGAGAGAGAGAGAGAACAACTCTACGGGATTATAACGTCCAATTTCACTTACTTCTCCCTTCTACATCCAGCCAACGCCACACTCGTTGATAATGCTTGTCATATCTTATTTCGTCTAAGGAGAGAAAGAAACTAACTGATATCTGTTTATTTTATTTCCTCTTCCTCTTTTGTCCTCGTCCTCGGCGCCAGAGGGCTGATGTGCGTCGACCCCCCAGCAACAGCGACGCATCACCCTCAGCAACTACTTCAGCTATTGTTAAGCCCCGCACACATTACCACCCACTACCGTCGGCGCGTCCCATTGATCGAGTGGCCGTCTTTCAGAAGTAGCAGCGTGGACAGGAAACCGTCGACCAAAATGTAACCGTCGATATTGTCTGACAAATAAGAGCAGGTTTAATATTGGGCGGGCATGCTCGCCACTCACGGTCGGTCAGCTCCGAGGTGTTACTTGTTTTCGATATAAAAAGTATGTCTGCGCCAGCATCATCACCCCCCAGAACGGCTCGAGACTTCCTTTCAGTCTACAGAACG
>NC_066512.1:13020535-13033035 GCF_024679095.1 Eriocheir sinensis | reverse complement strand
TACCGGCGCTATAGGCGAACACGTAAAAAAAAAAAAAAAAAATAAATAAATAAAAAATGTGAGCCTTGACTAGAAAATGCGTCGTTGTTTTGTTGTTGTTGTTGTTGTTGTTGTTGTTGGTGTTGGTGGTGGTGGTGGTAGTGATGGTGCTGGTAGTGGTGATGGATGACGGTGAGTTCCAGGAGAGCGAAGATAGATTGTTGCTCATCATTTGATCGTTGTAATACTTTTAAAAGACGGAGGATTTAATTAAAAGTGTGCAAGGGGGAGAGAGTGAAGAGGAGTGAAGAGGCTAGGCTTAATTGTTGCTTGGGGCGAAGGGCGAGAAGGAAACAAGGACACGGGGGAGAGAGAGAGAGAGAGAGAGAGAGAGAGAGAGAGAGAGAGAGAGAGAGAGAGAGAGAGAGAGAGAGAGAGAGAGAGAGAGAGAGAGAGAGAGAGAGAGAGAGAGAGAGAGATGGAACTGGGACTGAATTGTGAGTGAGTTAAGAAAGAGGAACCGTAAATTTTTGCAGTGAGTGATGAACGGGCTCGAAAGAAGTGAGGATGAGGATGAAGAGGAGGAGAAGTAGGAGGAGAGGAGGAGGAGGAGGAGGAGGATAACTTTTGTTGAAGCTTTATAAATGGGAAGGGAAGAGAGAGAGAGAGAGAGAGAGAGAGAGAGAGAGAGAGAGAGAGAGAGAGAGAGAGAGAGAGAGAGAGAGAGAGAGAGAGAGAGAGAGAGAGATTTATGCCATGGACTACCAACGAACCTATTGCAACACACACACACACACACACACACACACACACACACACACACACACACACACACACACACACACACACACACACACACACACATCCCGTCACCCTTACATACTACTTTTTCTCACTTGCCACACATGTCCTGAAATTGTAATATCACTCAGGTAGGGAGAGAGTTTGGTTACACGCTCGCTATTCAATGTACTCACCTGTGTTCAGTCCCTCCTCTCAGTTTCTTCCCATTCTCTCCTAACACAAGATGGAAGCAACATTTACGAATCGAGATCCGATAAGCATTGTTGGGAAAAGGGAGCCTTTTTTTGGAGCGTGCGTGTCTCTCTCTCTCTCTCTCTCTTTGTGTGTGTGTGTGTGTGTGTGTGTGTGTGTGTGTGTGTGTGTGTGATTCCCTTCCATCATTCTCACGTGTCAGGTAAAAGGAAATTTTGTAAAAGAGAAAAGAAAAAGAATAGAGAAAATAAAAATAAAATAAAAGAAGATTGCATTGACCTCTTTTTTCATCCAGTGAACTGAAGTGTTTTTCACCCAGCGAACTGATTTTTTTACCCCTTGTTTTAATGTTTTTTTTCATCCCTTAAAGTGATGTGTTTATCCAGTGAATTGATGTTTTTTTTCTCTTCGTCATATGATATATATTTTTTATTAATTTCGTGAATCGATGTTGATCTATTCCTTTCAAAGAATTTGCTTTTCGTTCACTTTCTTCTTATATTCCCCGCTTCTCTCGCTCATTCTCTCTCTCTCTCTCTCTCTCTCTCTCTCTCTCTCTCTCTCTCTCTCTCTCTCTCTCTCTCTCTCAGTCTTTTTTTTCCTATTTTTTATTCGCACTTTAATATTCTTGTTTTTTATTTTTATTTTATGCATCATTAATATTACTTTATCCTTCTCTTTGTGTTGGTTTCATCCCCTTCGCACCGTCTACTGAGTTTCGTTTAATTTCCTCGATCTAGCTTCACATTTTTTTTTTCAAGGGAAAGAAAAACGTAAACGAAGATGGGTAAGCTGAGGAAGTTAAAGGTGGATAATTTCAGAAGGGCAAGAGTTAGAGATGGTAATTTCAGATGCTAGATTTGAGATGAAGAGGAGTAGGTGACTAAACTGAGGAAGACAAAGCTTGGTAATTTCAGAAGGTAAAGAGGCAGATAGGAAAAGGAGAGGTGGGTAAGATGAGAGTAGTAAATAAGCGTCTTCTGTATTAGGTAACGATGGAGCGTGAGTTGGGTAAGCTGAGGAAAGTAATGTGTAATAATATGAGAAGGTAAAGAATCAAGATGGATAGTTAGAAGTGGGTAAGCTGTGAAAAGGTAAAGGATAAAGGTGCAAGGTGCATGGAAAGAGAGGTGGATAGGCTGTGAAAAGTTATAGGCAAAGGAGAAAGGTGTATGGGAAAAGGTGGGTAAGCTATGAAAAGGGAAAGGGAAAGTGGAAAGGTGTAGGGAAGGAGGTGGTTAAGCTGTGTACAGGTAAAGGTAAAGGGGAAAGGTGTATGGGAAAAGGTGGGTAAACTATGAAAAAGGAAAGGGAAAGGAGAAAGATGTATGGGAAGAGGTGAGTAAGCTGTGAAAGCGGAAAGGTGAATGGAAGGAAGTGTGTAAGGCGAGGATGGATAAGTGTTAAGTCTGTGCATAACGAGGCGATGAATAATCCACACGAGAACACACCTTACGTACACAGGCCGGTCGTCTCCTCCTCCTCACTGACGCCTCCCGCCCCTCTAAACGTGCACACCTCAAACCTCCCTCCCGGTGCTCCTCTTACACTCTGAAATTTACGCAGCTCCCCGTCCGCCTTCAATCCCATCCTGCTAAATTTACACACCTCTCCTCCTCCTCCTTCTCTCCCGCCCCTCGAGATTTACACACTTCCTCTGCCCCCCCCCCCCCCCCTACTACACTTCCCACTCCTGCCTCCCCTCACTCCTTCCCCTCACACACACACACACACACACACACACACACACACACACACACACACACACACACACACACACACACACACACACACACACACACACACACACACACACACACACACACACACACACACACACACACACACACACACACACACACACTTCCTCCCGTCCCTCCTCCCCCGGACCATCGGAGCCAGTGTGCCGGGTTCACTCAGCTCACCCGGCTCGTAATTTCCAAATTCCTTTGGGATATAAGGCTGCCCTCCAAGAAAAGTTCCCACACTTGATAACTAAAACCTCGATCCACCTGTGCCTCTTTTCGTAGTGATTGTTTAAGATTTGTTTGTCTGCTGGTGTGATGCATCGCCAGCGAAAGTTAGCGGCAAGTGAAACTCAAACTTTTATTTTAGAGGTGTAAAATGTGAAAATGTTGAATGTGAAGAGATTTTTAAAAGCCGTAAGTAAGTTGCAGGTGTGAAAATTATTTACAGGACGATGCAGATCGTAGAATTATATGAATTTTTCATGAAAATGAAAGACTAAAATAATGTTGGTGAGCTTTAGGTTGTCGTTTTACGTCTTTTGGTTGTTATTGACGATGTAGCAATTTTCTCCACCACAGGCCCACGGGAATGTAATAGTGGCACATATGCAAATTTGCCCTTCCTCTCCACAGCGCCAGACGCATCACTAAATGTTTTTTCTTTCTTCTCCGCCAGCAGCATCCTACGGCGTCCATATAATTACATTCCTTCCCTGCCCTTGTCTCCAGTTGAAGTTTTTCCTCACTCTAGGTCTTAGCGGCGAGGTCCTTGATGTTCCCTCGGCGTCCCCGGGGCTCCACGGGCAGTGTTGCCAGGCGGGCAGGTGGCCGGACGCTGAGGGTCTCCATTAGCCGCGTACTCAGAGTGTGTGTCGCCTGCTGGTGGAACGCAGTGACGGGAGGAGACGCAATTAAGTTACACACACCACGTGTTGCCGCGTCCCGCCTCTCCCTACTCCTTACTCGCTCCTCCTCCTCGTTTGCACTTATATCATTCTACTTTTTTGTGCTCCACCTTCCTCTCCTATAATGATTGCCCTCCATCTAACATGCCTCGGTGGTTCAGTGGTCGTCTTGCCTAGCTACGAATCTGCGGACCCGGGTTCGAATCCCTACCCAGCACAGGCTCAAGAGTCAATCCGATGGAGATGAGCACCGCGGTAACGCGCAGCTATAGCCTTGCCTCCAACTTCACCTTTACATTTAACTGTTCTCCAAATCTTCTTACTTTCCCATAAATTACATCCAGGACTTTCGTCCGTCCTCCACCGTCCTCCGTTCTTCGCCTAGTAACTTTTGAACCCCACTCACCAAAGGCTCTTCCTACGTGAGCTCATGGCAGCGCTCCGCTACAGAATGTTCGCCAAATCCCCATTGAGTTACACGTACCGCCATTGAACACAACCAGCCATTTCCCGCTACTTTCCTTCACATCAAAATTCTTTCCTCGCGTTTCAATTCATCTTTATCCATCAGGTCCGTACACACTCATCCCCTCCAACATCAGTATCTTGCTATTCAATCTTGTTTTCCTTTTACTGGTAGTATTAATGTAATTTAAGCAGGTTAT
This sequence comes from Eriocheir sinensis, assembly GCF_024679095.1. Classification (NCBI taxonomy): domain Eukaryota; kingdom Metazoa; phylum Arthropoda; class Malacostraca; order Decapoda; family Varunidae; genus Eriocheir; species Eriocheir sinensis. The sequence continues at coordinate 13,028,742 of NC_066512.1, read as the reverse complement.
GTATTTCAGTCATCTATTTTCACACCTGTAAGTAATCGCGTCCATTAAAAATCCGTATTTCACTCACCTTTCCCTCACGTCCCTCATTGCGACACAGATAACCTTTTCCCTCTGTTAGTTCGCCTCTCTTCCCTTTCATTTGGCACCTGACAAACACAAAGACACAAGGAAGCAAGAAAAAAAAAATTGACCGTACAGCATTGCGAATTGCCCTCACGTCCACCTGGCTGACTGGCTGGCTAGTTCTTCACGTGCTAGAATATTTCAGACCGTAAACTTTTTTCTCTTTCTTTCATGAGTGCGGCTTCGGAGAATATCAACATAAAGATTTACTTTCAAAGCGTGTCTGCAGCCTGGTGAATTCTTCGCACGACCTGGCCAGTTACGTGTGTGTGTGTGTGTGTGTGTGTGTTCTTACATCTCCGCCTATAGCGCCGGTAGGCTTTCTTCAGGGGATTGGTGGTCGGCCCAAGCCCGTAATAGCGCAGGCAATTTTCATAGTGTGTGTGTGTGTGTGAGAGAGAGAGAGAGAGAGAGAGAGAGAGAGAGAGAGAGAGAGAGAGAGAGAGAGAGAGAGAGAGAGAGAGAGAGAGAGAGAGAGAGAGAGAGAGAGAGAGAGAGAGAGAGAGAGAGAGAGAGAGAGAGAGAGAGAGAGTAATAGTGGCAGTAGTGATGGTACTAGTAGTAGTAGTTTTATCTGTATTTATTTAGTTCATTTAGTAGTTTTAGCAGCAGCAGCAGCAGTAGTAGTAGTGGTAGTAGTAGAAGTAGTAGTAGCAGTTTTAGCAGTAGTAGTTGTAGTAGTAGGAGTAGTTTTACCAGTAGTAGTAGTAGTAGTAGTAGTAGTAGTAGTAGTAGTATAGTAGTAGTAGTAGTAGTGGCAGTAGTTTTAGCAATAGTAATAGGTGTAGTAGCTGCAGCAGCCGTGTATCGGTGGGTTGGGGAATGACTCATCTAGGTGGCTTGGCTTTTATTTCCTTTTGTGTTTGTTTCAAGTTTTCACTTTTTTCAGGGGAAGGACGAGGTCGGGAATGGCATGTATTTTCCAATTATCTGACCCTGGGGCTGTAGGACCGTCAGTCGATTGACTTGAAACATGGACTTTTATGCACCGGTAGACAAGTAATATCACTGTATAGGTAAATGGCATACCAGAAACGGACTGGAAATTGGAAATGTTGCATACCTAAAATATTACTCACTGTGATTACTAGACATCAGTAATATCAGTGGAGTGGAAATGTTACACAGTGAGAATACCACGCACGGTGAAAATTAGGTGACCGGTTGTAAAGTCGTAGGAAAAAAGTCAGAATTTTGGTTAGGAAAAAAGGCACAGGAAAAAAAGTCACAATTTTGGATAGGAAAGAAAGTCAGGTAACCAAAGAAAAATATTCAAGTCATATGCTATCGCCAGACTGAAGGATGGTAGTGACCAACGAGGTTGAAGAATAAATTATTCCACTCTTCTCATATGTTGTTGATACGGGGATTGTTGTTCATGGTGGCGTCATGCACGTTCCATAAGTGAGGAGCAAACATAGGTGGAATGTGAGCATGTGATGTGAGGCATCAGAGGATCACTGAACATGGCAACTGGCTGCTCCATCAGTCGAAAGGAGCCACTAACATAAGTACAATCAAAGTACATGAGCAACTCCTCGGCTTCAGGTCGATCTTTTGGATTGACAGTTTTGAGGTACCTCATATCGTCATCAGCGTCCTGTAAGGGGGAAAAAACTAGGGCATCAATCATGCCACGAAACAAACGAATCTCAGCATTGGTATTATACTGTTTATCCAAACCCAGTTCCTGGATCATATGCCCAGTGAACTGCATAAGATGACTGAAACAGCCTTTGCATTCTACGTCGCGGCTAAACAATGCAAGAACAGCTCTCAGTACAGTGGAACGCCAACACTCGTCGAGTGAGCAACTCTCCTGGCCTTTGAGCCAGCTTATAGACTGCTGAGTTGCTCGCTCGGCTCCGGCTACGGTTGCAAAATGCACCCGTGCCCCCGACCAGCTAGGCAGGGCCTCATGGCTTGACGCCTAGCTCCTCTGCAGGGCTCTTGAACAGCCCATCCAGTCAACATACTGGTAAACATTAAACAACAACAAGCTCTCAGTACACCATCTTCAGAGTCAGTCACCACGGTTTCCATATTAATAGAATAGTTTAGGTCTGTACACTCATCGACTATAGCCTGAAAAAGGTCTTCGTAGGTGCACGATTCTTGTTTGGAAGATGAAGTAATTGCTGTATTACCGAGAGGCACACGGATGACATCAATCTGTTTGAAAATATTTTGAGCCCTAGAAAAGTTGCCATCCACATACAAAGTGAAAACAGTGCTAACATTGCCCTTTTTTTTCTGTGATTTTTTTTTCTGACTTTTTTTCTGACTTTTTTTCTGGCTTTTTTTTTGTGTGACTTGTGACTTTTTTTTACCTGTGACTTTCTTACCTGTGACTTTTTTTTTACCTGTGTGTCTTTCTTACCTGTGACTTTTTTTTGCCTGTGACTTTTTTACCTGGATTCGAAAATTATTATTAACGACTAAGTATAGATAGTTTAGAGTGACACTCGGACAGCAGAGAGCCCCGCCAAGGACCGTACTTAGTTGCCGTACACCTAACTTGGTCCAGAAGCCCCGCCCCCTCTTCCAAAGCCACGGGAGTTGATTGGTTGGGAGGAAAAACTTTGGGGTTACGAATCAGTGTTATTATGGAGGAAGGGTGAGAGAGGGGCGGGACATTTTATTTATTTTTTAATTTTTTTAGGACAGCAAGGGAGACAGCTCAAGGGAGAAAAAAAACATTAACCAAAAAGCCCGTCAGACTCTCCTCCTCCAACAACAACAACAACAATAACAAAAACAACAAAGAAACATGAGAGCAGAAGAGAGGTCAATTTCGGGTGGACCAACTTCAGTGTGTGGTGATTCTAGTACTATATACGATCACACGGATAAGGCAGAAGTTGCACGCATACATTTAAGCGGCACGTTCCAAAAGCATACATATCGCCCACTTCCGTCCGTCCTTGAGAGCGCGGGGGACAACACCAATAATAGAAAAGATAAAGAGATGCCAAAGGAAGGGAAGTAATCAGGACGAATTGGTAGTTATCTCGAGAAAAAAGACGCCGGCCAATAATGATCAGTGGCGGCGAGAATAATGATCAGGGAGAAGAAAGGGGAGACGGGCGTGATATAATTGGGTCGTGTGTGTGTGTGTGTGTGTGTGTGTGTGTGTGTGTGTAATCTATAGGGGGAATTGGGTTAGAGAAGTGGAGAGAGAGAGAGAGAGAGAGAGAGAGAGAGAGAGAGAGAGAGAGAGAGAGAGAGAGAGAGAGAGAGAGAGAGAGAGAGAGAGAGAGAGAGAGAGAGAGAGAGAGAGAGAGAGAGAGAGAGAGAGAGAGAGAGAATTCAGACTAAAACAAATAAAAAATGCATAAAGAAAATGGGGAGCACTTACTACCACCACCGCCACCACCACTGCTACTACTACTACTACTACTACTACTATTATTATTATTTACTTTTGCTACTACTACTACTACTATTTACTTACTACCACTACTACTACTACTACTACTACTACTACTACTACTACTACTACTACTACTACTATTACTATTTACTTTTACTACTACTACTACTACTACTATTATATACTTACTACTACTACTACTACTACTACTACTACTACTACTACTACCACCACCACTACCACTACAGTCACCTGACCACCATTACTACCGTCACTATACCAGCCACACCATAACCCCAACATCACCACAACCACAACAAACACCTCAGCAACACCTACCTTGTACCCGTCCCGGAAGCCCACATCGCAGGCGGCGTGGTCGGTCGGGGTGGGCAGCTGGGGCACTTCCCCGTTCGTGTCATTTTTCATCAGACTCAGGAAGAACTCAAGCTTCTCCTGCGACACGTTGGGGAGAATGTTGAGCAGGTTCTCGCGGGGCAGGTACTTCTCCAGCAAGGGCAGGTGCTGGGCCCAGTCGCTGCCTCCCCCCGACATCATGGGTGGTGGTGGTGGTGGTGGTGGTGGCGGTGGAGTTGTTAGAGGGTGGGGAGAGAGGGCGGTAGTAAATAGTGTCTTTTGGGGGCTAGCGGTTGTATTTTTAGCCTCTAATCGGCGCTGTCTGGCAGGGTCTTTCCGCTTTCTGGTCCACAAGATAAAGTTTGTGACTAGAGTTTCATTAACAGGGGCAACTTTCTCTCGTTTTTACTGCCGGTCGCGGTGCTTCAAGTTTCACACGCCTGTCTCGGAATGTTTTCGGTCCAAGTTTGCGCTCGGAATGAGAATTCTTTGTTGCCTTGCGTTGGCTGCTTCTGGCAGCGATCAATGCTTTTGAATGAGACTTCCTCTCCGGGATGCCTCTTCTGCAACAGCCGGTCTCCTCTGCACGCGTATTCTGTCTGTGTGGCTCTGTGTTTTTCTGTGTGTGTAATTAGAGAACAGAGCACAGGCACAGCACAGCGAAAACGGATGAAGTGGACAATATGACCATTTAAGCTGAACACATTGAATCCTCCTCACTAAGGGCGCCTCTGGTACGTCCAAACACTTTGATGGCGAGGTAAGATTAAAGTAGCCTCGTTAGTATTGCACGTGGACAATGGTGCTCCCGGGCTGGGCTTCAGGTGCTCGCAGCCTCCTCACCTGTTGGGTTCACCTTCTGTACCCCATCTTGTCTTTCTCGCCGCCCCCTCCTCGGAGTACCCTCTGCCAGACCCTGAGTTGGTATTATGTTTACGTTTGGCCTGAACACCTTAATGCTTGCGAACTACCATAGATTTTTTTTTCTGGGGAATATGTTCCTTTCCAAAACACTTTTGCGGCTTAGTTTGCTTATTGGTCTGTGTTACGAGATGTTTCAAATATTTTCTGCCACCGGTGAATGAGTAGAGTGAATACCTACTCGTTCACACTTGTCTCCACAGGGACACCGTTTGTATTTTCTAGTCCGTTTAATCGTAAAAACCTCCTAATGGTTGCGGTGAGTGTCTCGATTCCCAAATGATCTCAATTATTACTCTGTAATCTCAAAAACGCCCTGTGTCTCCTTGATCCGTTCCCTGAGCTGGAGGCGGCTATCATGTGTTCTGAGAAACCTTCCGTGTCATTCCTTTATGTTCATAGAAACGTGATCCTTCTTGATCTCTTAATAAACTGGAAGCGATTGTTCTCTGTTCCTGGAAGCTTCCTGTATCTTACCTAACTTTGCGATCTCTTAGCTGCAGGCGGGGCTTACATGGAGGGATAGACTGGCTCTTCTTACACCTGGCTACACCTGTCCCTCTCTCACCTCACTATCTACTTTACTAGGGAGCTGGTGAGGCTGTGTTTCAGTCTGCCTCCTGGAGCTGGTGTAAGTATGCAAGTTGGTGCGAGTGTCGCTTTTCCTGCTGCAGTGCGGGTTTTATGGGTCAGTTTTATGAGCAACTTTCGGCAGCTACTTTACTTTATTGGTGCGGGAGGAAGGCCGGCCTGTTGCTGCTGGCGCCTCAATTTTCCTGTGTGTTTCTTTTGTTTTGCCGCATTTACTGCTTCGCTTCCTTTCTTTCCTCGCCCGTACTTCACCTACACCCTGCGCACACACAACGTCCGTTTCACTGTGTTCAGACTTCACTTTGCTCATATAACTCAACCATTTATATGCTGCGTCATTTACTGTCTTGCATTTAGTTCCCTGTAATTGCAGTCCTATTTATCTTTACTGTTTATTCACTGGTATTGTAATGTTTACTAGCCACTTTGTTTCTTTTATTTGTCTCTTGTTACATTTGAATTCACGTTTATGGTACCAATACTGTGTTTATTTCGTGTTTTCCTTCACATTTTAACTGCTTTTCTTTGTCTTTCCTCAGAGCTCACCAGCAGCGTCCATCCGCCGTGATTAGTCGGTAAGGTAAGGGTGCAAGGCTAATTGTATTTCGAAGGACAGTTATTTGGTTTTCAGTTATCTGGATTCAAATCAGAGGGTTGGACCGGGTAGGAAGAGCTTCAGGTGCGGTGAGGGTAAGAGGGTGAGTTGAGGGCAGGTGAAGGCGGGTGGCGGGTTGGTGGTCGTGGGTGCTGTGTGAGGGGAGCGGTGGCCCCTCCCAGCTGCTCGCCGCACCTGTGGGCAGAGAAGAGTGTTTATTAGAGGTGGGACCAGCAATAATTAAATTTAGAAGCAGACATCTATCGATCTGTCAAACTTTGTCTACCTCGCTGTCTTTGAATTTAGCCTATCTCTATTTTTCTATTTGTTGATTCATGTTTATCTGCTTGTATCTGTATCAGTTTATCTGTCTATCCATTTCCCATCAGTCAGTTTATTTATCTTTCTCTATATTTATCTATACTCTATCTATCGATTTATGTAACTCTGTATATACATCATCATTCTAACCCTTCATCTACATATCGATCCATCAGTATCTCAACCATTGTACATATATATTTGACAATTACTCTCTTTATCCATCCATCTACTTATTTATCTATTTCTATCTACCTATCTATATATGCATATGTATATCTATCTAAATCTATTATCTATCGGTCTGTCTATCTATTTATCTATCTATGTATATCTCTCCTCTCATGCAGCCACTTTGAAAACTAAATAATATAACAGCTGGAAAAGTTTGGTCGGTTTATATTGGATTACAACTTTTATTCTCCACCTGAATAATTATTTGACATTCTTTTTATATGATATTGTCACAGCTGAAAGACAAATGTGGGCTTCACGTAGTGTTTGTATCATTACTGAATCCTTTTACGCTGTGTTCATGTGCTAATTTATTTTGATTTATTTTATGGAAGCTGTGAAATTGGTACATAGATAGGTAGACAGATAGAAAGACGTAGAGTATATGGAGATAAAGAGACATAGATTAATACATAGAGACATAAATAAACAGACAGATATATAGACAGGAAGATGGATTGGTAGATGAATAGGTAGACAAATACGAAAGTAGGTACGTAATGAGAGAGAGAGAGAGAGAGAGAGAGAGAGAGAGAGAGAGAGAGAGAGAGAGCAGGGGGTAATTGACGGGCGTGACAGCATGGGGGCGTGCCTCGGGCCAGTGCCAAGAGCGGCCCGCGGTGTGTAAACAGGAATTCTATAGCCAGGGAAGTTTGGCACCAACTGACCCCAGAGAAAAAAATAACTTCCACGCAGGGATGAAAGCGGGAAACACACACACACACACACACACTCTCTCTCTCTCTCTCTCTCTCTCTCTCAACACAATAATATACACGAAAAACATTGTGGTCGCGCCGGAAATTTCAGACTATTATACAGAAGAAACATCAATCGCAGAAACTTGACCACATTTTTTTCCCATCACCTAACATAGAAAGTCAATAAGTTACGAGAAGCGTAGAGAGAGAGAGAGAGAGAGAGAGAGAGAGAGAGAGAGAGAGAGAGAGCGAGAGCGAGAGAGAGAGAGATAGAACGAGGAAAAACACAGCAAAATAACATTGATTCATAAGATAGTGGAATAGTGATGAGGCGCGCATCCGATATCAAAGGGGAAGGAATTGGGAAGATGTAATGCTGAAAATAGTATTGAGGGACGGTGAGGATAGTGATGGGTGGTGATGGTGATGGTAGGGATGGTGGTGATGGTGGTGATGGTGGTTGTGGTGGTGGTGGTGGTAGTAAAGGGACTGGTTAAACATTGTGGAACCAAGTTTGCATTCTAGCCCCGAAATAATTTACTCCCGATAATAATTTTCCTGGCAATAAGTGCATCCCATCATAAATTCAGGGTATTTACATATGGGTGTCCGGCCTAATTTTGCTCCCCTTCCTTGTCCTCCCTTCCCTTCCGATGTGTGTGTGTGGCTCTGTTAGTAGTAGCGTTATTATTATTATTATTATTATTATTATTATTATTATTATTATTATTATTATTATTATTATTATTATTATTATTATTATTATTATTATTATTATTATTATTATTATTATTATTATTATTATTATTATTATTATTATTATTAGCAGTAGTAGTAGTAGTAATAATAGTAGTAGTAGGATGAGGAAGAGGAGGAGGAGGTGGAGGTGGAGGTGGAAGTGTAAATGTAAGTGGATGTTGAGGTGGAAGAGGAGGAGGAGGAGGAGGAAACGGAGGAGGAGGAGTTGGAGGTGGAGGTGGAGGTGGAGGTG
>NC_066512.1:12943035-13015535 GCF_024679095.1 Eriocheir sinensis | reverse complement strand
TGTGTGTGTGTGTGTGTGTGTGTGTGTGTGTGATATTGGATACTGACTTTTCCTCCTCCTCCCCCCCTCCTCCTCCTCCTCCTCCTCCTCCTCCTCCTCCTCCTCCTCTTTCTTCTTTCTTTTCTTTTTCTTCTTCTTCTTCTTCTTCTTCTTCTTCTTCTTCTTCTTCTTCTTCTTCTTCTTCTTCTTCTTCTTCTTCTTCTTCTTCTTCTCCTCCTCCTCCTCCTTGGTGGTGATGACACCAAGGTGGGGGGAAAGGCCCTCACAAAGACCGACTGCGAAATCATTCAGAAAGACCTCAATCACATTATCGAATGGTCGGAAAAATGGCAAATGTCCTTTAATGTTGACAAATGCAAAGTCATGCACATTGGGTCCAGAAATAGTAACCACACATACATCATGAATGGGAGACCTCTGCAAGCGATGCAGGAGGAAATGGATCTTGGAGTCACTATCAGCAGTGACCTGAAACACGCGAATCACTGTAAAAAAGCATACAACAACTATGCTCGGGTTCATTGCGAGGAACTTCGAGTGTAAAACGCCAGACGTGATGCTATCCTTGTATAATTCCGTGGTAAGACCGCATCTCGAGTATGCAGTACAGTTCTGGTCTCCTAATTACAGAAAGGACATTGATTTACTGGAAAGGATTCAACGACGCGCCACGAAGATGATACCAACCTTAAGGGCTCTCCCGTACGAGGAACGACTCAAGCGACTCAATCTCTTTACATTGGAGAAAAGACGCCTACGAGGGGATATGATTTAAGTCTTCAAGTATCTGAAAAAATTCAATAACGTCGATTACTCCAAATTCTTTGAACTGCAAACCAACCTTAGAACTAGAAATAACGGTTTACCCATTCAGTCTAGTCGATGTAACACAGACATCGGAAGGAGTTTCTTTTCTAACCGAGTCATCCATCACTGGAACAATCTTCCTTCAGAAGTAGTAAATGCGAATACTATCAACTTCAAATATAGAATCGACCGTCACTTCGATGCGTCGGGAGTAAACTGAATATTGAGGTGCTTTCATCTACTCATCAATATCGAGGTGCTTTCATCTGCTCCTCAATGTCGAGGTGGTTTCACCTGCTCCCCAGGCCCCAAGTGGCTGTCGAGCAGATTAAATCACCAAAGCGGGCAACCTCGTAATGAGCCAATAGGCTTTCTGGTGCCTGCATTTCCATGTTTCCATGTTTCCATGTGTCCTCCTCCTCCTCCTCCTCTCCATCATCTTCCTCCTTCTCCTCGTCCTCCTTCTTTTCCTCCTCTTCCTCCTCCTCCTCCTTCTTTTCCTCCTCTTCCTCCTCCTCCTCCACTCCCCCTCCCCACGGCCCCCTCTTGTAGCATAAAGGCAGCCTGTGTAACGGGCGCCCCTGTCATTATGAAGGTAACACAAGTGAATAATCCTCTTACCTGAATAATACCCGTTGCTACCTTTGTTTTGCCTTAATTAATACGCCGGCTGTGAGATGGCAATCGGTTCTGCATGATCTCATTATTTCCGACAACAATAAGATCCGATTCCTATCTTTTATTCACCTTATCGACTCTATTCATGATAAGGTAACACGTCTAAGCTTATGTTACCTAAAACCCTTATGCCAGTGCTAGAGTTTGAGAGCAGCGTTTTTGTGGATTTGGAACACTTCGATTTGGCCACCTTTTTATATTCTTTTTTAGGAGCAGCAAGTAGCGGGCTTTTTTTTATTATTGTTTCCTTTTTTTGTGCCCTTGAGCCGTCCCCTTTGTTGTAAAAAAAAAAAAAAAAAGGAACAAAGTGCAGTGATTAACACAGTAGTCAGGAAATCAAGCGTTTGAAGTTCTGCTGCGGTGAAACGTAAGTGACTGGAGGTAAGAGCGCTTCTCCGTTTACTATTGTGTGGCGTGAGGCCGAATTTCAAAGCGCCACCATTTTATCATTAACGTACATCCACCAGCACAGCCTAACTTCACTCGGGAGCATGCCTTCATCCGTTATTAGAGTGACTTTGTGCTATTATGGTGCGTCAGATCAACGTTCGAACACAGAATGAATAATTTGGGATCCTTTCGAACTGCCATTATTGCTACGTCAGTCAGTTTTCCCTTAGGAGATTTACCGCCCCGTCACAGCCCATTGTCTACACTTATAATTAAAGAAAAGTTTAATGTATGAGCTGCATTGTGGACTGATCTTTTCCTCTTCAAGAAACTCCTCTCTCCCGCTCCCTGTTTTAATTTCTTGTAAACTCTTCTGGGAAATCTGGGGCAGTGTGTCTTGCTCCATTTATTTACCTCCCTCATATCTGTAAAATGTTTCAAGAGGTTGTTATCGTCTGGGAATGACAACGTGTTTCCATAGCTTTTGACGCCTTTCTTTTGGTAATCTCAATACTGAGAGGCCTTTTGTGTGGCACCCCGGGGACGAGCCACTCCCGGTACGCACCTGAGATAACTGAACCTTTTTCTTCCTTCCTCACTCACAACAAGAACGAGCAGAGCCTCCGGAGACCTTTTATTCAACCCTTACAATGTGCTTGAATCACATACGAACGCACTAACTCGCCCACTCATTTACACACTCACCCACCCCCCCACACACACACACACACACACACACACACACACACACACACACACACACACACACACACACACACACACACACACACACACACACACACACACACACACACACACACACACACACACACATACAGAATGATAAAATATCCATAAGAATTTTTTCTCGGAGTTTGCAAAAGTTCACAAAAGTTCGGAGAAACTCGGTGAAGGACTGAGTTACTAACGTTTGCTCTTCAGACTCATTCTTCTTTTTTCTTCTTGAACTCGTTTTCCTCTTCCTCCTCCTCCTCCTCTAATTAACTTCTTCCTAATGTCAATACTTCAGTTCTTTTGCTTACATCTCACATTCACGTTCGCAAATAAGCAAACATCACGCCAACACCTGCCTGGCCAAGAGCTGCTGTGCTGTATATATAATTTTGGTAATTTCTCAACACCTGCCGGTCCTCCCTGGTTTATAGTGTTACGAGTCAGCTGCTTCCCCTCTCCTCTGCCTGAGCCACTTATGTATCGCGCGGAAGAGCCCCTCACGTCCCGTCTCCCCGGATTTCCAAGTCTATCTAAGTCATCCTGCACGAAGGGCCCTCGTGACAAGCCGAAAATAGGCGCGAGGAGTTAGTGGGACTTGTTTGTTTGTCTTGCAGAATGATAAACTTGGCATGTATGTGTGTATGGTATGTATCTTCTCTGCATTTTCACTACACGCACGCCCGATGTAACTAATTGCCCAGTTCGATTTAAGTAAGTGTTTTGTGTTTTGCCTGAGGGGCGCTTTTGATATTCATGGTGTTCTTCTTTTACCTGTGTTGTGTTTGCTTTTGTGGTAGGATGAAGATGCAAGAAGGGGCGCTGTGCAAAGTGGAGATTACCGCCATCAAACTGAGCGCTCCCGTTGCAGGTTAAGCAGACTTATGTGGGGCACTGAGGGTTGTCGGATTTAGTGTGGGAGGGTAATGATGATGCAAATTGGTTTCGAAACTACTTTCCGTGAGTAATGCTTCTGAAGGGGAGCTTTGTTGGAGTGGGAATCACTGGCGCCAAACTGAAAGATTTCGATTCAATTCAAATAAACTTATGTGGGGAGCTCCAGTGTGGCGGGATAATACTGGAGGGTCTGACGTGCTGGCGACGAGACAGGTCAGTATTCTTGGACGCTTCCGACTCTCACATAAATGATTTCTTAGGGGCTAAAAAGGGTTAAATACGTTCTCCTGATTGTTTTTCAAGGTCATGGTACAGAAGCCTTGTCACATTACCACCAGGGTCAGAAAACTACCACTGGAAAGGCCCACAACTCCTACGAAAGCCTTGTCAAATGGGTGTGCTTAGGCGACGAAATATTTAATAATATGGCTCTGATTTCTTAGGTTGATGTTTCATGTGTTTTTTGTAGTGATGAGGATGACTGGCATCAAACTGAAATCTCGCTTCAGGATGAAAATACTCGTAGGAAAAACTCAGGGTCGTCGGGATAGTGTGGGTGTGTAATGGCCCGACCTGTTGGTGTCGAGTCTGTTTGTCTTTCATTAATGTTTTCCAAGAGGTGGCGTGTAGAAGTGAGCATTACTGGATTCAAATTGAGAAGTCTCGATACAAGTAAATACCATCGCGGGATCAGTTTCGGCTCGTAAGTGTAGGGGGGAGTGTGATGGTGTTACCGTGGTGTTGCGACACTTCCTTGATTGGCGTTTCGCGAGGCCTGCTTTGATGAGGCGGGGTTAATGGCATTACCCTGAAGACTTTCGGAATAGAAACACCTGTCAGGATCGTCAGGACGGTGTGTGCGTGGCGTCGTGGTGCGGAATGGCTTTGATATTTATACGTTCGCTATCCACTGTCGTTCACTGCCTACACACCGATAACTTGACCATCCTATTTTTCACTCATTATCATCATCATCATCACCAGCCATTATTATTCCACTGCAAGACAAAGGGTTTTTCAACGTTTACTTTTCCCCGTCTGATATTGTGTAGTGTACTCCATCCTGCCGCTGCAAAGGATCTACTTTTAATCTTTCCCCTTAGTTCTCTGTCTGCAAGAGGAGTTCAAAGGCCATTGAAAGAGGATTACACAAGGCAATTTCGCTGTATCTATTTGGGAGGGCCTATTCGAACGTTGTAGTGGAGGGAGGCTGAGGAGAAAACCCTCGGAGCTGAGCCTTTAATTCCTGGCTAGATTCGTTTTTGTGAAGAGCCCAAAAGTTCCCGGAAGGGCGGCGTGTCGTGGCGGTGTGCCGGCCCTCCGCGCTCCCCGGCCTGAGCGCTCTCGTGATTCAGGGCGGCGTGTTGTCAAGGGGCGATCAAGGGCTGCCGCCGTCGAGCAGGAGAGGCTCTCGTGAGGTCAGATCCGTGTGTGGGTGTACGGAGTGGCGGAGTGAGTGCTGTTCTGAGCCTTTGATGCCGTGATGATCTTCCATTCCATATGCATCATTGGTACAGCAGAAGAGTCTGTTAACTACTGTCGCGAGAGACTACTGTTTGGATCGCCACTTCTTCACAAATAGATGACTAAATACCAGACGGAGGGAGGCTTCCAAATATCAAACAGTGATCGTACTAAAAAAGATGGAGTCCAAACAAGCCACCAAACCGAGCAACCCAACAATTCCTGGTAGAGCTATGAGCGAGGGAAGCCTTCAAGGAGCGTGTAGGTCATGCAAGTGTAGGTCATGCAAATGGTCCTCAAATCGATTTCCTTCCGTGATACACCTGAGCCGCGTAAAAGATTGTGGACTTCCAGTCGTCACGGGGAGAAATTTCAATTCTTTCTAAATCCTTGCGTGCGTGGAGGCTGAAGGGAATGTAGGTGTGGCGTGGCGGCTTTCCGTGGTGGTGGTAATGGTTATGGTCGTGGTGGTGGTTGTGGTGGTGGTGAACGTATGGGAACGCCAAGCCATCATTCTGACGCCTCTTCCCGCTACATAAATCCCTTAGATGCTCCAGTGATCTGTTTTAGGTAAGGAAACGACTCCCGCTCTCAAGAAAAGTCCATTTGCATCTTACTCGGTGTGGCTTGGATGGAGAGAAGGAGGGAAGGGAAAGAAAGATAAGGAATTGAGAGAGAAGAGGGATCAAGAGCTTGGAGTGAAAGGAAGACCAAAGGAAAAGAATGGAAGGGAAATATGGACGGAGAGATAGATAAGAAGGATGAAGGAATGGAAAAGTCAAGTAGGGAAGAGGAGTTATTTTTAGTCATTAACTTTTGTGTGGAAGTGATGATGGTGATGATGATGATGGTAATAGTAGTATCAGTAGTAGTAGCAGTAATGATAATAATGATAGTAATAATAATGATAAGCTCTGCCCCTTAAGAAAATATATTATAATCAGCAGCCATCAAGCATTACCTGTCTCTGTAATAATCAACATCCACCCAGCATCATCTGTTATCCCTGTAATCTCTATTCTAGCTGCTTATCGCACGGCTCTCGGCGCGGCTCAAGTCATTTGCTGGATCTTTATCGTGAGTCCTTTACGGGGATGAGCTGCCGTGCCTTTGTTGGGTTACGGCGTGCAGGAGGGTGGAGACAAAGGCGCGTCACCGGATATAAATAGCAGTGGCCGTAGCCGTTAAGATGGTGATGTGTAGGGGAAAGTACTGCAGTTTTCTCTTGCCGGTCGGTAATGTAATAAGACGCTCCTCCTCCTCCTCCTCCTCCTCCTCCTATTCGTATTCCTCCTCGTCCTCCTCCTGGGGGGAAAGGCCCTCACAAAGACCGACTGCGAAATCATTCAGAAAGACCTCAATCACATTATCGAATGGTCGGAAAAATGGCAAATGTCCTTTAATGTTGACAAATGCAAAGTCATGCACATTGGGTCCAGAAATAGTAACCACACATACATCATGAATGGGAGACCTCTGCAAGCGATGCAGGAGGAAAAGGATCTTGGAGTCACTATCAGCAGTGACCTGAAACACGCGAATCACTGTAAAAAAGCATACAACAAAGCCAACACTATGCTCGGGTTCATAGCGAGGAACTTCGAGTGTAAAACGCCAGACGTGATGCTATCCTTGTATAATTCCATGGTAAGACCGCACCTTGAGTATGCAGTACAGTTCTGGTCTCCTAATTACAGAAAGGACATTGATTTACTGGAAAGGATTCAGCGACGCGCCACGAAAATGATACCAACCTTAAGGGCTCAACCGTACGAGGAACGACTCAAGCGACTCAATCTCTTTACATTAGAGAAAAGACGCCTACGAGGAGATATGATTCAAGTCTTCAAGTATCTGAAAAATTCAATAACGTCGATTACTCTGAATTGCAAACCAACCTAAGAACTAGAAATAACGGTTTACCCATTCAGTCTAGTCGATGTAACACAGACATCGGAAGGAGTTTCTTTTCAAACCGAGTCATCCGTCACTGGAACAATCTTCCTTCAGAAGTAGTAAATGCGAATACTATCAACTCCTTCAAATATAGAATCGACCGTCACTTCGCTGCGTCGGGAGTAAACTGAATATTGAGTTGCTTTCATCTGCTCCTCAATATCGAGGTGCTTTCATCTGCTCCTCAATGTCGAGGTGCTTTCATCTGCTCCCCAGGCCCCAAGTGGCTGTCGAGCAGATTAAATCACCAAAGCGGGCAACCTCGTAATGAGCCAATAGGCTTTCTGTTGCCTGCGTTTCCATGTTTCCATGTTTCCTCGTCCTCCTCCTCGTCCTCCTCCTCGTCCTCGTGGTGCGGAATGGCTTTGATATTTATTCGTCGTCCTCGTCCTCCTCCTCGTCCTCCTCCTCCTCTTCCTCCTCCTCGTCCTCTTCCTCCTTCTCCTCTTCCATTCTCCTCCTCCTTCTCCTCCTCCTCCTCCTCCTCCTCATTCGCATTATCATCATCTTCATAATCATAACCATTATAGTTGCCGTCGTCATGGTCTCTCCTCCTTCTCCTCTGCATTATCATTATCATCATCATCAACATCATAACCATCATAGTCGTCGGCATCATCATCATCATCGTCATCATCCCCATCATCGTCATCATCATCTTCCCCATCATCGTCATCATCATCATCCTCATCATCATCATCACCTTTGCTATAATCCAGTATGGGACAAAGGCCCTTCCCATCTCTCTCCATCTCTCTCTGCCTGATGTTTGTGTATTCCATCCTGCTGCTTCTTGAACTTAATATCGCCACTTGGTTCTGTTTCTGCCCTGACTTCTGCAATTTCCGGGTCGCTAGCCTGTTGCTCTGACTTTCACTTTGTTAATTATCAGAGCTAAGCATGAAATTACCTGCCCAAGTACATTATTTAATTCTTAATCGTCATAAAAAATATATTCAACATTTTCTTTATAACTTGTTTGATGTTGTGAATGTCGGTCAGTTGTTGAAAATCCACAGCAAAATCCGGCTTGTTGTCTTGGCTGGTTTGAGTCTAGTGTTGCGCTTATTCCGGTTTTTATGATCTGAGTGAAGAGTTCGTAGACTGCACGGAGTAAGCTAATTGGTTGGTAACTCTTTGATTCTTTTACAGGATTAAAGGACTCGGTGATTCTGCAAGCATTTAAGCATGTATTTGACCCAGTTTACTAATGATGAAATCGTCCAAAGCTTTGCTCACGTTTCTAGTCTTGTCCTGCTTTAACCAACTCATTTTCCTTTCAGTTCTCTTTACGTCAGCCTTGGTCACACTGTGGATTTACAAGATCAGCGAATCATTCACCTCATCACCATCCTTCTGCCCACCTTGATCACCTCACAATTCAGTGGATTTTTTTATTATTTTCAACCATTTACCTCTTCCATATTATTTGTGACATTGCCATTTGCATAATTTAGAGCAAACAACTGATGTCTGCTAAAGCTTCGTATACTCTCGGCTGTTTCCACTCTTTACACTACTTGATATCAATAGCAGGAGCAGTAACCGTCAAGAGGAAAATGATGGAAAGTGTATTGTCCTCCCGCCGCTGTGTTGGCTTACTCATCTGTTGCCTATACGAGACCTGTCTGGGGCTAATGGAATTGATAGTTGTATGAGTGATGGTGATGGTGATGCGATGTAATATAAAACACAATTCTCCCGCTTCCAAGCCTGGAGATACCTTGCACCCATCTCATGATTCCCTATGAAGAGGATGATGTTGATAATGATGGTGATGCTGATAGTGATGATTATGATAAAACTTTGGGGTGTCCTTGGCAAACGATTCAGCCAGTCTAGCATTACTTTCATTCATTCTTTTGTTTTTTTATTCTCTCCGTATGATAATGAGCCCTAAGAAGATATTTGTATTGATGATGATGGTGAATATAAAGATGGCGATATTAGTGAAGATGATAAAACATTGGGATGTCCATATCCATGTCATACGTTACGGCAGCCACTATAAACAAAAGTCACCTGCGCTACCAACGGGCTGGGGTCGCCTAAGTGTCACTCTAGGAGACCCCTCAAGAAAGCCTATTGGAGAGAGAGAGAGAGAGAGAGAGAGAGAGAGAGAGAGAGAGAGAGAGAGAGAGAGAGAGAGAAATATTCTGTTGTTTATCAAAAGTGTGTGTGTGTGTGTGTGTGTGTGTGTGTGTGTGTGCGCTCCTGACCTAAAACACATACACTAATCATGCCCTACACACACACACACACAAAAAAAAACCTAACAAAGAGTCTAGCATTACTTTCATTCATTCACTCGTTTCTTGTGATTCTCTCCCTATGATGATGAGCCCTATGAAGAGGATGATGACAAAGATGACTGATGACAACAATGATAAAATGTTGGGATGTCTACCGTAAACGATTTAGTCAGAGAGTCTAGGATTTCTTTCATTCATTCACCCGCTTCACCGATAATCTCTTGAGCGGCTTTCCTTCAACGACTTGGATCTTTAAAAGTGGAGTCTGAGCACACCTTGGAACCACATTTGATCATTCTTTTTCTGGCATCTTCCTACAGGGTACAGGAGCTACATGTTCCGGGTGTTAAAAAAAATGTTGCCTTTGGTCTATCTCGTTTACCTTACAATTAAGAAATATGCTCGCCTGGGGGATAATTTAAGGGTAACGTTACCAATCTGGGTCTGTATTCAGAGACGCTTTCGGCTCCCACAACTATTAAAAAAAAAGTCTATTCATTTGGGTAAGGCCATTCACGGTAGTTTAGTCCCAGCGACTCCACTTCCCCCTTCTGGCTGGGTAGCTCCGAGCGGGATGATGTAACCTACTTGTCATGTTAAGTAGTCAACATAAAATGGTAAGTAGTGATAATAAAATGTTAAATAGTCAACATAAAATGCATATCTAACACAAACTGCTAATTAGCGGTTTGTGTTAGATATGCATTATTCTTTGACTACCATTTATTATAGTATTAAGTATTATAGTATTCTAAAGGGCACACAGAAGATTAGACGGGTTCTCATGTGCTTTTCTTACGCTCATGATACGGAACCCTTGTCAAAATATCTCTACGGCCATACAACTACCCATGTATATATCTTCAGTCTCAAGGAAAACCTCATCCAGCGTGGGTGTGTCTATGTTTTGAGAATGTGGGCCATGTTGACTGCGTGCGGGAAGAGGGACGACCCGCCACAGGTAATGTTACTAATGGGCGTGGATCTGTTTGTTCCGTGCGTTACGAGGAGGAGCCAGTACTGATTGCTAATGGTAATGGCGGTAATGGCGACAAGGACTGGCAATGATAAGGATGATGGTGATGGAAAGTGTCGTGTGAGGGAGAGAGGAAGAGAAGAGAAGGGATGGGAAGGCGGAAGAAAAGGTAGAAAGAGAAGGAAAGGGATGGGAAAGAAGGCAAAGAAATAGAAAGGAAAGGAAAGAAAATGAATGGAAAAGGGGGAAAAATGTAGGAAGAAAAGGAACGGGGCGAATTGGAAAGGAAAGGTAGGATAGGAAGGAAAGGGATGGGTAGGAATGGAAAGAAATATAAAGGGAAGGAAAGAGAATGGATGGGAATGGGGAAAGAAAGGTAGGAAGAAAAGGAAAGAGATGGTAAGAGGAAGGAAGAGTAGGAAGAGAAGGAAAGTGATGGAAGGGAAAGAATAAGATAGGAAAGGAAAGGAATGAAATATAAAGGCAAGGAAAGAGAAGAGATGGGAAGGAAAAGGGAAGAAAGGAAAAACAGAAAGAAAGGAACTAAACGAAGCAGGAAAAGAAGGAAAAAGTAAGTAAAGAAAAGGAAAGGAAAGGCACGGGAACTTTAACGCTTGTAAGGGGAAAGATATGGAGGGATGACGCAAGAAAGGAAGAAAGGGGTTGCAGCCTACTCAGGACTAGAGGGTGGAGGAAGGGGCGGGGATGGGGTGGCTGTAACTACTGGCGGGGTGAGGCCGAGATGGAAGGATGGTGATGGGTAGAATGGTGGCGGGGGTGGCTTCGCCTGAGGGTGATGGGGTGGGAAAGGGGTGTGTGTGTGTGTGTGTGTGTGTGTGTGTGTGTGTGTGTGTGTGTGTGTGTGTGTGTGTGTGTGTGTGTGTTTGTGTGTGTGTGTGTGTGTGTGTGTGTGTGTGTGTGTGTGTGTGTGTGTGTGTGTGTGTGTGTGTGTGTGTGTAGGGCATGATTATTGTGTGTGTTTTAGGTCAGGAGCTCACACAAAAACAAAGACACACACACACACACACACACACAGTAGTAAAAACGAATTCTCTCTCTCTCTCTCGTCTGTAATCAAAAGTTTGCCTTCATTTTCATTTCCTTATTTAGTGATTGTTTTCTCACAATAATTACCAAGGCTTTGTGTCATTAATCTTCTCATCTTGGGAGAGTGTCTGTTTCACTTCCTCTTATTTTTTCCATCCTCCTCTTCCTCCTCCTCCTGCTCCTGCTCTTCACCACCACCGCCAACACCACCACCAGTGTTTACCAGTTGTCGCCAGGGGGGCAAAAAATAGCATGAGGGATGGTGTGGCTGCAGCGTGTCCCTTGTGGATGAACATGGATAAGAGCAAGTCTACACGAGCGAGGGGAGAGGGGAAGGGAAGGGGAAGGGGAAGAGATAAGGGGAAGGTGACCAGAGTGAAGGGGACTATATACAAAGGACAGACTGTCGCATGTGGGTCGTATAGAGAAGGGTTGCAGTAGAGATTGGAAAAGGGAAGCTGAAAGGAGAGAGTAAGGAAAGGGGAAAAATTAAAGAGAAGGTATCGAAAGTGAAGGGAAATAGCTAGTAAGGACAGAAAGGAGTATAGGGGTCGTATAGAGAAGGGTTGCATTGGGGAGGGGAAAAGAAGGGAAAAGGAAGAGAAAAAGGGAAGGTGAACAGAGTGAAAGGGAAGGTAACGAAAGTGAAGGGAAATAGCTACTAAGGGCAGAAGGGAGTATAGAGGCCGTATATAGAAGGTTTGCATTGGAGAGGGGAAAAGAATGGAAAGGGAGGAGAAAAGAGGAAGATGACCAGAGTGAAGGGAATTAAAAAAAAAATAGAACAGAAGGGAATATAGAAGTCGTATAGAAAAGAAGGGCAGCATAGGAAAGGAATATAGGGAAGCTGAAAATAAAAAGGAAGGGAAGAAGAATAGAGAAAGGTTTGTGAACAGATTCAAGGAAAACAAGGAAGTTGGGGTTGGGAGAAGGGTAGCATAGAAAATGGAAGAAGGGGTGCAAAGAGGTGCAGAGTGGTGAGAGGAAGGGAAGAGAGAGAAAGGGAAAACCAGAGTGAAGGGAAATAGGTACAAAGGAAAGAAGGAAATTGGGTTTAGAGAAGAAGGGTACCATAGGGAAAACATGCAGAAAAGAAAGTGAAAAAGAAATACATCGGAATGGGAACGAATGTAAAAGAGCTAGGGGAAAATAGAGTGAAAGAAAGCATGCAGAAAGTAAGGAAAAAAATGCAGCGGACCGGAAAAGAATGGGAAGGGAAGCATTTGAAAGGGAGGAAGAGGAGTCGAAAGTGGCAAAGGGGATGAGGTATAGGGGACAGATGGGAACTGGAAGAAAAGGGAGATAGAGTGGAGAGGACGGAGAAGGTAGAGGTAGAAGGGGAATGGAGAGAGAGAGAGTGGGGGGCGCTGAGAGGATACAGAGAGAGGGATAGATTGGGAGTGGAAGAGAGAGGAGAGAGGACAGGACGCAGGAGGAAGAGATAAAAGGGGATGGATATGGAGCAGAAGAGAGCTAGAGGGAGAGGGAGAGGATGCAAGAATAGACAGGTGATGGGTGGGAGGGAGGAAAGAAGAAGGGAGAGGGAGGGGATGCAAGAATAGATAGGTGATGGGTGGGGAGGGGAAGGAAGAGAAGGAGAGGGAGGAGAGTAGCAGGGCGGATCAGGGAGATCAAGAGTGATGGCGTGTTGCGCAAAAAACACGTCTAGGGAGTTCTACTCTCATCAGATTACGGATATCAAAAGTGTCATGTTGGATTTGAAGAAGAAATAAATGGAGGTATAGGAAAGGAGAAAAGGAAGTGGGTAGGCGGTGGCCGAACTGGTACTGGACCCACATTCGCCGCGTGATGGACAACGCGGGTTCGAATCCTCACGCTACCACTCGGATTTTTCGGTCACCGCCGAGTGGCTTAAAACTACCCACATGCTGTCACTGAAGACCCCATCAGCGGACTCTGGGAAGCCGTCCAAGCAGATCAAGAACGAGTTCCAGGGGCAGCATGAGCCAACGCAAGATGGCGCCACTAAACACTCGCCTGCGCCAGAACAGGCTGGGCCGACCATCAGGCCCCTGGAAGAAGCCTTGGGCCGAGCCATCAGGCCCCACCAGGGAGAAAGATGCCTACCGGCGCAATGAGCAACAACGTAAAAAAAAAAAAAAAAAAAAAAAAAAAAGGAGAGGAGGAGAAGAGGAGAGGAAAGGAGAGAGGAGGGATGGGATGGGAAGAAAGGGAAGAAAATGAAGGAAGGAGGCTACAAATAGGGAAAATTAAGGGAAATGAAGGTAATTTATGAAAGGAAGGAGGCATGTTCACTGTTGATAAATTGGGGAGGAGAGTCACGGAAACAGAAAAGAGGGAATAGGAAAAGGACGGGAGGAGAAGGAAAGTAAATGGGAAAATAAGAGAGAGGAAGGAAGATGAAAAAGCGAGAAAAAGAAAAGAAAGAATGAAAAAAGAAAAAGAGGAGAAGAACATTACAGTGGAAGACAGGACGAAGGAGGAAGGAGGCAGAAGGAATGAATAGGAAGGAAAGTCACGGAAAGTAAAATAAAAAAGGTATGGAGAAAGAAAAGGAAGAGAAGAAAAGTAAAGGGAAAGATAGGAGGAAGGAGGAAGGCAGAATAAATGATGAGAGGGAATGGAAAAGGCGAAGGAAGAGAGGACATGTAAAGGAGAAGGTAGGATGAAAGGAGGAAGGGGAAGAATGGAAGAGAAGAAGGATCTGTTGAGGCTGGAGGGCTGGAAGCCTTCCTGTCACGACAGAACTTCCTCTTGGGCAGGCAAGATTCTCAAGAGTCACAAAACCTTCTAAACACCTGTGATTGCTGAAAACAGAATCCCTGACGCGGTAGATGTTTCCATCACCTGTCGGCGGAAAGGCGCAGGTGGGGCTGGGAGGACTATCGAGGAGAGAGGAAAGGAGAAAAACTACTTACGGGTTACAAAGAAAGAAGTGTGTGAGCTGAATTGAAAAGGAAAATGTGGGTGTGAAATCTTTCTCTTATGCTGGCAAGTCCCGCAGGTAAAAGAGGTTTGGAAGGGAAGGGAAGGAAGGAGGCCCTCGTGGTGTTTACGGCAGTGCAGGGGTGGAGGGAGACGGAGTTTAAAGGTGAGGAAGAAGGGGGGCAGGGGGAGACGGAGGGGATTTGAGAGCAGGAAGGACGGGTGAAAATACAGAGATAGAGAGAAGGAAGGTGAGCGGTTTGCGTGAGTGGTGGATGTTAGACGTGCTTGGAAGGTACGGCGAATAGATTGGGGAAAGGGATTTGGGAGAATGAAGAACGGGTGAGAGCATAGGAACAGAGAAAAGGAAGGGGAGCTGAGAGAGGAAGGAGAGAGGAGAGAGAAGGAAGGCAAGGAAGGAGGCCATGCTGGTGTTTACAGCAGTAGTGGAGGTAGACAATTTTGAAGGTACGAAGAAGAAAGGGGGGAGATGGAGGGGAAAGGCGAGGAGAATCTACGGAGAAGGGTAGAGTAGGGATGGAGAGAAGGAAGGGGAGCTGAGAGAGAAAGCAAAGGACGAAGAATGGAAGGGGAAGGGTAAAAGTAGGAATGGGGAGAAGAAGGGGGAGTGGAGAGAGGAAGGAAAGGAGGTAGAAATACTAAAGCGAGGGAGTGGCAATAGACCTCTGTGCAGCAAGACGCGATAAAAAGGAAGAAGGATGTGAAGGGGAGGGTGAAAGCAGAAATGGAGAGAAGGAAAGAGAGCTGAAAGAGAAAAAAAGGCTGTTGACGTATAGAGCGAGGAGTGTCAAAATAGGTTCTTGTGTGACGGAAAAAAGAATAGAAGAGGAGGAAAAAAAGAGGGATGAGAGAGGAGATGAAAGACAGAAAAAAAGGCGGTAGACGTGCAGCGTGGAGTGATAAATGGGTTATTGTGTGACGGAAAAAGGAAGAATGAAACAGGAGGGAAAAAAGGTAGGAATGGAGAGAAGGAAAGAGAGCTGAAAAAAAAAGAAAGCAGGAATGGAGAGAAGGAAAGAGAGCTGAAAGAAAAAAAAGAAAGCAGGCATGGAGAGAAGGAAAGAGAGCTGAAAGAAAAAAAAAAAGAAATCAGAATGGAGAGAAGGAAAGAGAGCTGAAAGAAAAAAAACATAAATCATAATGGAGAGAAGGAAAGAGAGCGGTAAGAAAAAAAAAAAAAAGAAATCAGGAATGGAGAGAAGGAAGAGAGCTGAAAGAAAAAAGAAAGCAGGAATGGATAGAAGGAAAGAGAGCTTAAATAAAAAAAAAAGAAATCAGAATGGAGAGAAGGAAAGAGAGCTGAAAGAAAAAAAAAAGAAATCAGAATGGAGAGAAGGAAAGAGAGCTGAAAGAAAAAAAAAAAGAAATCAGGAATGGAGAGAAGGAAAGAGAGCTGAAAGAAAAAAAAGAAAGCAGGAATGGAGAGAAGGAAAGAGAGCTGAAAGAAAAAAAAAGAAATCAGAATGGAGAGAGGAAAGAGAGCTAAAAGAGAGAGAAAAAGAAAAGGCGTAAACGTAGAGCGAGGGAGTGATAAATAGGTTTCAGTGTGACGTAAAAAGGAAATAGAAAGGGGGAGGAGGAAAAAGTAGGGATGGAGAGAAGGAAAGAGAGCTGAAAGAGGAAAAAAAAGAAAGGCAGTAGACATAGAGCGAAGGAATGATAAATGATTTCTGTGTGACGGAAAAAAAGAGGTAGAATGGGAAGATAAATGATAGGCGGGAATGAGTAATGGGAAAAGAGCGATATTTGAACGTTGTCTTGAAGTGGTGATGTGGAACTGTTTAGAGGGGAGTTAAGATAAGAATAGCTTCTGGGGAGATAGGGAGGGCGTGTGATGCATGTGGACGAGGGAGAAACGAAAGTAGACTGACGTGATTGAGGACGGAAAGAAGGAAGCAAAACAGAAATGGAAAAGACAGGAGACGGATAAATGAGAGTGCTTTGTAAAGGACACGAAGCACGACAGGGGAGGTGAAAAGGTAGGAAGAAGGGAGTAACGAGGACCTTTGTAAACAGGACAAGGGAGGAGAAATCACGAATGGAGGGAAGAAGGGATGGAGAGTACGGAGGGAAGAAAGGAGGAATCATAGGATATTTATGTGAAGGGGATGGGGGAGGGCAGACAGGGTGGTAGGGAGGAGGAGGTAATAATGATAGGGAGAAATGACAGTCGGATATTACTATGGAAAACCAAAATTACTTTCCTTTCTTTCCTTATTTTGCAGTCGTCGCCGTCTGGGTTGTTTTTCCTGGTGTTTTTCTTTGGCTGCCTCAGGATGTTGAGCTCCAATGCAGCCATTATTAGCTTTATACTCGTTTCCAAACGACTAAAGACCTTGACGTTTCGAGAACATGCCCTCATTTTACTCTCCGTGCAGCCAAGGCGGCCAGTCAGCCAGTCAATAAACCGGCAAGGCAGGTAGTCATCCATCGAGCCAACCGGCCAGTCAGTCAGTCAGTCAGTCAGTAGTCAGTCAGTAGTCAGTCAGTTGGTCAGTCAGTCAGTCAGCCAGTCACTCAGATAACCAACCAACGAGCCAGCCATTTAGTCAGTAGCCGAACAGTCAGCGAGCCAGTCAGTCAGCCAACCAGTCAACTCATCAGCCACCCAATCAGTCAGCCATTTGGCTACTATTCTAGTCAGCCAATCGGTTTATCTGTCAGTCAGCCAGCGAGCAAGAAAGCAAGCCGGACCGTCAACAAACCAGTTATCAAGCCTTGTCCTGCAGCAGACTAATAATGGGTGAATATGATGGTGATTAGTCAACAAGGAAGTTAATAACTACTCAGTCAAACAGTCAGCCAAAAATCCAGCTAGCCAGTTAGTCAGTCAGTCAGTCAGTCAGCAAAAAATTCAGCTAGCCAGTTAGTCGGTCAGTCAGTTAGTCAATTAGTCTGTCAGTCAGTCAGCAAAAAAATCCAGCTAGCCAGTTAGTCAGCCAGCCAGTTAGTCAATCAGTCATTCAGTCAGTCAACAAAAATCCAGGTAGCCATTTAGTCAACCAGCCAACTAGCCATCAAATAGTCAGCTAGTGATTACTTGTGGATTATTGGTGCAACCTTTCTCTTCCGCCTACATTATTTCTCCTCCTCCCTTGTCTTCGTCCGTCCCTCTCCTCCCACCATGTTCTCTAATAATTTCTTTTCCATTGTCATCCCTTTGCCCTCTTTCCGTTTTCTTCATCTCATCGTTCAAGCACTTCTTACTCCTGGATTTTTTTTTCTCTTTCTTCCTCTCGTATCTCTCTCTGTCTTTGTCCTTGACCTTCATTTCCTCCTCTTCCTTCTTCTCCTCCTCCTCCTCCTCTTCCTCCTCTTCCTCCTCTTCCTCTTCCCTCATAGCCTTCATCAGCGACTGGCTCTCAATACCTCCACGACGTCCTTCCTTTCCACCTCCTTTTTCTGTCCGCCATCTCGTTTCGATGTATACTTTTCCACATTGTAGCAACCCCCCTGCCCCCCCTGCCACACTGCCATTTGACCACCACTACCACTGCTTAATCACCACCCCCCCAGATCCGCTTGACTATGGCTGTGTGTGTATGCGGTGTTTTTGGTCCACCGTGTTGTTTTGGTGTTATTGATGATGGGGCTTTTAAAGGTGCATAACGTTGGTGGTGGTGGTGGAGGCAGGCTGGGTGGATGAGGTTATGGGCAGGCAAACAAGCAAGAGAGAAAGAAGTGAGTGCCAATGTTTGTTTAATAACGTTAAGTGGAAAGTGGAAGAGGTACCAGATGATATGTTGAAGGAGATGGCAGGAGTGAGGAGGGAAGGAGGTGAGGGTTTGGGAGTAGTGGGCAATATTTTATCTCCCCCTCCCCTTCTCCCTCTCCCCTCTTTCCAGCCTCCCCTACCCCTTTTTTCTTTCCCTGAACCAACTCCTCACTACTTTCACTCTGTCATCCTTTGTTAGTTTCCTCCCTTTATTCACAGTTTTCTTCCTCCCAGTCTTTCTTTCGTGTGTCCATTTATCTTTCCCTGCTCCCTCTCTCCTCTTTCCAGCCTCCCCTACCCCTTTTTTCTCTCCCTGAACCAACTCCTCACTACTTTCACTCTGTCATCCTTTGTTAGTTTCCTCCCTTTAATCACAGTTTTCTTCCTCCCAGTCTTTCTTTCGTGTGTCCATTTATCCTTCCCTGCTCCCTCTCCTCCTTCCCTATTTTCTCCATCTTTCTATTTCCTCGCTTTCCTCCCCTCCTTCCCTTCCTTCATCTCTCCTTTCCATTTTCATCCTTTTCTCCATCGATCCATCTCTCTTTTTTCCATCTTAATTCCTTCCCTCCTTGACCTCTGTTCCTCTTCTCCCATCCCTTTACCTCCCCCTCCCCTTCTCAGTTACTTCTCTTCCTCTGTTCATCCATATTTTTCCCTCTCCCTTCTTTATCCCTCTTCCCCTATCCCTCTTTCTCCTTCCTTCCATTACTAACCCTCTTCCTCCGTTCATCTGTTTTTCTTCTTTTCCCTCTTCTCTCCGACTCTTACCCACTTTATCCCTTTCCCCGTCCTTCAATCTTTTCATTCTCCTTCTTTCTATCTCCTTTCCTACTTCCTTTTCATCTCTTTCCCTCCTCCCTCCCTCCCTCTCCTAGCTCGCCTCCTCCACTTCTTTATACATCTTCTTCCATCTTCTCCCTCCTTTCTTCTCACGTGTAAGAGCAAGTGGTGGTGGTGGTGGTGGTGGCTTTATATCTTTTGTGTGTTTTATAATCTGTCTTAAGTTTTTCGTTTCAGCAAAATTTTTAGGTTGCGTGTGAAGTAAAATAATTGCTCCTATATTTTCTCCTCCTCCTCCTCCTCCTCCTCCTCGTCGTCATCATCATCGTCATCATCATCATTATCATCATCATTCGTTGGTGAAGAGAAGGGAACAAGGAAAGAATGAATGAATGAAGGAAGAAGGGAAGGAAGGAAAGAGGATGAGGGAGTGATAAGAGGATAAGGTGAGAGAGAGAGAGAGAGAGAGAGAGAGAGAGAGAGAGAGAGAGAGAGAGAGAGAGAGAGAGAGAGAGAGAGAGAGAGAGAGAGAGAGAGAGAGAGAGAGAGAGAGAGAGAGAGAGAGAGAGAGAGAGAGAGAGAATTACATAGAATTACATAGAAAATCAGACCACACAGACCCCATGGTCCAGAGTAGGTGGTCTGTCCTTAAACCTAAGTGAATCTACATTAATCAGATGGCTCCAAAACGTTGCTTTTCTACTCTAGTTAATATTAAGTTCAAGGAAGTGACGGTCGAGCTTGTTTTCAAAGGAGTCAATCGTGTTACACTGGACCACTGATGGTGGGAGCTTATTCCATTCTCGCACTACAACGTTGGTGAAAAAAAAATTGGTGCAGTCTGAATTTACTTGTCTACATTTGAGTTTTATGCCATTGTTCCTCGTTCGCAAAGTGTCATCTATCATAAACAATTTTGCTCTGTCTATATTCGTGAGACCATTAAGTATTTTAAAACATTCGATCAGTTTTCCTCGGAGGCGACGTTTCTCAAGAGAGAACATGATAAGGGTGGAAAGCCTTTCTTCGTAGGATTTGTTGCGCAAGGAAGGGATCATTTTTATTGCCCGACGCTGAACACCTTCTAATTTAGCAATGTCCTTTGCATGGTAAGGAGACCAAAACTGTACCGCATATTCCAAGTGGGGTCTGACTAAACTATTTTAGAGCGGAAGTATTACATCTTTATTCTTGAATAAAAAGTTTCTTTTAATGAAGCCCAACATTATGTTAACTTTATTTGCTGCATCGATGCATTGATGTGTGAATTTGAGGTTTGACGCGATTTTGACCCCCAGGTCCTTAACGCAGAGAGAGAGAGAGAGAGAGAGAGAGAGAGAGAGAGAGAGAGAGAGAGAGAGAGAGAGAGAGAGAGAGAGAGAGAGAGAGAGAGAGAGAGAGAGAGAGAGAGAGAGAGAGAGAGAGAGAGAGAGAGATTGGAGTAGGAGGAATGTGACAATAAGAGAAAGCCAAAAGAAAAATGGAGGGATGTAGGAAGGGCAGTAAGGAAGGGACGGAAGAAAAGAAAGCATATGAGGAAAGTAATGAAAAAAATAGTGAGAAAGTGAGGGAGTGAATGATTTGGGAAAGTTTGATAAGGAGTGAGAGAGCGAAGTCATTTATGGCTTGATAGATGTGTGAGGGAAGGAAGAAAGAAAGAAGAATAGAATGAAGGAAGGAAGGAAGGGAGAGAGTATGGGGAAGAGGATGGAAGAAAATGTAAATATATGAAAGAAGGGAAGAGGGAAATGAATGTAGAAATAAAGAAAAGAAGGAGAAAGAAAATTAGAAATGAGAAAAGTTAGAGGGAAGATAAAGGGAAAAAAAGAAAGACAGAATAAATAAAAATAAATAAATAAATGAATAAAGAAACGAAGGAAGTACGGAAGGAAGGAATGAACGAACGAATAAACGAACGAACGAATGAACGAAGAAAGAAAGAAAAGAAAGAAGGAAATAATAAAAGAAGGAAGAAATGTAAAACAAAAACAAAAAACAAAAAGAAAGAAAACAATGAGATGGGAATCAAAGAAAGTGGAATGGTAATTGAAAGCGGAAAAAAATAAAGTAAAAAAAAAAATGGATGTAAAGAGGGGGTGTTGCGCGTCCCCCCTCACCTTATCTGTCTAATGAGTCGGAAACTTGTTAACAAAGTAATTAAAAAGTAGGTAAGCGCCCCCTCCATTAACCCGGCCCTTAATTAGTCACCTGGACGGGCGGAAAGGTAGACGGCCTGATTGCTTCCTTATTTTTTGTTACTTTATCTTTAGTGTTCTCGAAGGATCACTTGCGCAGGGTAGAAAAATAATGCTAATGAGGAAGTTGATTATAAGTGTATTACTACTACTGTTATTTTTCCATTTTCTTTTTAATTTGAATGTTGAAAAGTAAGGAATTAGTAGCCGTAAAGGTGATGGTGTACTATGTTATTATACTGAGAGAGAGAGAGAGAGAGAGAGAGAGAGAGAGAGAGAGAGAGAGAGAGAGAGAGAGAGAGAGAGAGAGAGAGAGAGAGAGAGAGAGAGAGAGAGAGAGAGAGAGAGAGAGAGAGAGAGAGAGAGAGAGAGAGAGAGTAATGGATTTTCCTTCTTATAGAACATCTTTATACACATTCATTAGTCTTGAGATAATGAGCCTGAGGGAAGGAGAGGCCGAGAGATAAAGATAGAGAGAGAGAGATAAAGAGACAGACCCCCGTGAAGAAGAGTCGCCACCATTAACTTGATTAAAAAGTGTTATTTAAGGGAAGGGGAGAGACAAATAGCGCCGCGCGTGTGAGTGTGTCTGTGTGTGTGTGTGTGTGTGTGTGTGTGTGTGTGTGTGTGTGTGTGTGGGTGTGTGTGTGTGTGTGTGTGTGTGTGTGTGTGTGTGTGTGTGTGTGTGTGTGTGTGTGTGTGTGTGTGTGTGTGTGTGTGTGTGTGTGTGTGTGTGTGTGTGTGTGTGTGTGTGTGTGTGTGTGTGTGTGTGTGTGTGTGTGTGTGTGTGTGTGTGTGTGTGTGTGTGTGTGTGTGTGTGTGTGTGTGTGTGTGTGTGTGTGTGTGTGTGTGTGGTGTGTGGGTGTGTGTGTGTGTGTGTGTGGGTGTGTGTGTGTGTGTGTGTGTGTGTGTGTGTGTGTGTGTGTGTGTGTGTGTGTGTGTATTTGCCAGCAGTCAATTCATCAGACTGTCTGTTTGTGAAGGGCGCACAAACACACACACACACACACACACACACACACACACACACACACACACACACACACACACACACACAAGACCATACAACCACCCAAATAACAAAGGAAAAAGGAAAATAGATTCCTATATTTTTAGTACCCTGAATAACACCCAACACGCGACTGTCCATCATTACCATCACCACCACCACCACTACCACCACCACCTCCCCCACCCCCCCCACCACCTCCGCCACCACCACTACCACCACCACCACCACCACCACCGCCGCCACCACCACCACCACCACCACCTCCAATACGTAGATTGTCTGGTCACGTGGACTACTGTGCCCACATCTCTTTTCTCCTTCAATTCCTCTTTTTCATGTTCTCTCCCTTTATTTTTGTCCCTTCCAATTCCTTTTTTTAGTTTCCTTCTTAACTGTTCCCAGTCCCACCCGCCATCACTTCCTCCTCCTACTAATTACCTACTTCTGCTCCTCCTCCTCCTCTTCCTCTTCTTCGTCCTTCTCGTTCTTCTCCAACTCCTCGTCCTCTTCTCCTCCTCCTCCTTTTATCTTCCACTCCTTCCATTTCTCCATCTACCTGTCTCTCTCCTTCTCTGCCCTTCTCTTCTTGTTTCTTCCTCCGTTGTTCTTCTGGTTGCCTTCCTTAGCTTCCTTTACCTGATCGGGCGGTAATCCAATAAGAGGCCCACCTGGTCCTCGTATCACCCGGCTAAGTGATTGCTGTTCATCTGTTTAGGCGGGAGGGAAAGAAGATATCGGGGGACTTTGACCATTGTTTATCACCTATTGGGAGAGAGAGAGAGAGAGAGAGAGAGAGAGAGAGAGAGAGAGAGAGAGAGAGAGAGAGAGAGAGAGAGAGAGAGAGAGAGAGAGAGAGAGATTCCTTTTTTTCACTACTGTGTGTGTGTGTGTGTGTGTGTGTGTGTGTGTGTGTGTGTGTGTGTGTGTGTGTGTCTGTGTGTGTGTGTGCGTGTGTGTGTGTGTGTGTGTGTATGTGCAAACATGCAAACAGATAGACAGGTAGATAAAAAGATATACCATGATAGACAGATAGACAGATAGAAAGACAGACAGACACAAACAGACAGAGACAGACAGACATATAGACGGATTGGTACAGTGAGATAGAGACGGAGAGAGAGCGTAGATAAGATGCTTTTGAAATAGTTTTACACTTTCCTTCCAGAATAATTACATTTCTCCAAAGCGTCAGAAGCCTCGGTGAAAAATGCAAAAAAATTATACTGTGTCTGTTTATACATGCATGTGAATTTTTCGATTTACTAATTACATTTTGCAGGTAAATGGAAACTGGCAGAGCGTTATTGTATTACGAAACACGAGTGAACAACGTTAGGAAATAGAAGGAAAAGAGAACCCAGATCAGAAATGGAGAAAATAAGAAAAAAAGTAAGGAAAAAGGAATGGAAGAGGAACGTAAGAAAGGAAGCAGGAAACTAAGTATGGAATGAATGCATGGATAAATAAATGAATGAATGAGTGAATGAATAAATGAAATGATGAAGCCAGACATGAATGAATGAACGAATGAAAGAAGGCAGGCAAGAAGGAAGGAAGGACAGTAGAGTTGATGGCAAAAGGGTGATGCAAGCGATAAGGAAAAACAAACGAACGGGAAAAAGAGCAAACGACCCCCTCAAAATAATGTGGGAGTCAACGTTTGTCATTCTCTCTCGCAAAAACGTATAGAGAGGAATTGTAGAGAAGAAAAATGGTAGAGCAGTAAGATAAAGAATAACAGGAAAATTGGCAGACACGGGAACATGATGAATGGAGATGAATGGAGGAAGGAAGATAATGGATTAAAAAAATGAAGACTGGGAGGAGGAGGAGGAGGAGGAGGAGGAGGAGGAGGAGGAGGAGGAGGAGGAGGAGGAGGAGGAGGAGGTGGTTTGCCACAATACGTTTATACATCTGGGTTTAAGAGTGACCCCACCCATTTCTCTCTCTCTCTCTCTCTCTCTCTCTCTCTCTCTCTCTCTCTCTCTCTTCCATTAATAGTTATCCTACGACTGTCTTGTAATTGATCTTAAGCCCTGTGTGTGTGTGTGTGTGTGTGTGTGTGTGTGTGTGTGTGTGTGTGTGTGTGTGTGTGTGTGTGTGTGTGTGTGTGTGTGTGTGTGTGTGTGTGTGTGTGTGTGTGTTAAAATATTTACTTTGGCTCGTCCTCTTCTTTATGTATTTTTGTCTTTGCCAGGAGGAGGAGGAGGAGGAGGAGGAGGAGGAGGAGGAGGAGGTGACTGAGAACGATTGACAGAGGTTGGGGAGGCGGTGGATGGAAGGGGGAAGGGGGAAGCGAGAGGAGAGGAGAAGAAAAGAGAGGTGAGGATAGGAGAAGAAGAGAGGAGAATCGTGGGAGAAGGGATTGAGACAAAAAGAACGAAGGCACTGAGGAGGAGGAGGAGGAGGAGGAGGGAGGAGGAGGAGGAGGAGGAGGAGGAAGAGGTGAAGGGAAAAGAGGAAGGAAAACGAGGAAACCGTAGGAAAGAGAAGAGGAAAGGGAAGGAAGTGTTTGATAGGCGAAGGGAAGGGGAAGACAGGCAGAGAAAGAAGAAGGGGAGGCAGTAAAGGAAGGAGACTATAAATACTTGAGGGTTTAATGATGGGTAAAGGGAAGGGGGAATTATGAAGAAGGGCGAGGGAAAGGGGAAGGGGAGGGGAAAGGGAGTGATAACTTGGTAATAAAGGGAAGGAAAAGATTAAACAGAAAAGGTAATGGGAAGTGTGTTCTTGAAGACGAGAAGGAGGAGGAGGAGGAGGAGGAGGAGAAGGAGGAGGAGGAGGAGGAGGAGGAGGAGGAGGAGGAGGAGGAGGAGGAGAGGGAGGAGGAGGAGGAGGAGAAAGAGGAGGAGGAAGAGGAGGAGGACGAAGAGGAGGAGGAGGAGGAGGAGGAGGAGGAGGAGGAGGAGGAGGAGGAGGAGGAGGAGGAGGAGGAGGAGGAGGAGGAGGAGGAGGAGAAGGAGGAGGAGGAGGAGGAGGAGGAGGAGGAGAAAGCGGTCAAAGTAGAGGACTAACAAACACACCACCTGGCAGGTATCTTGATGGAGGAAGGGACGGTGCTGTCACATAGGTGAAAAGGACCCTAATTTTAGATATCAGATTCAAGGACATGAGCTCAGCGAAGTAAAACAAGAAAGAAAAAGATTTTGGTGTCTTTATCTGTAGCACTCTTAAAATGAGCGATCAATGTACAGCGGCGAGTAAAAAAAAGCCAATATGATGTTAGGATTAATGTCAAGAAACTTTGATTGTATGTATTCCTCCTCCTCCTCCGATGCGTAATGATGATGATGATGATGATGATATTGAAGAAGAGGATGAAGAGGTTTAAAAGAGGATTAAGAGGAAGAGGAGGATTATGAGGTTTAGAAGAGGATTAAGAGGAAAAGGAAAAGGATTAAGAGGTTTAGAAAAGGATTAAGAGGTTTATAAGGGGATTAAGAGGAAGAGGAGGAGGATTAAGAGGTTTAGAAGAGGATTGAGAGGAAAAGGAAGAGGATTAAGAGGTTTAGAAGAAGATTAAAAGGAAATTAATATATGTAAGAGGTTTAGAAGAGGATTCAGAGGTTTACAAAAGGCTTACGGGAAGAGGAAGAGGATTAATAGGTTTAGAAGAGGATTAAGAGGAAGAGGAGGAGGATTAAAAGGTTAAGAAGAGGATGAGAGGTAAAGGAAGAGTATTAAGAGGTTTAGAAGAGGATTTAGAGGAAAAGAAAGAGGAATAAGAAGTTTCAAAGAGGATTAAGAGGTTTAGAAGAGGATGAAGAGGAAGAGGAAGAGGAATAAGAAGTTTCAAAGAGGATTAAGAGGTTTAGAAGAGGATGAAGAGGAAGAGGAAGAGGAATAAGAAGTTTCAAAGAGGATTAAGAGGCTTAGAAGAGGATGAAGAGGAAGAGGAAGAGGAATAAGAAGTTTCAAAGAGGATTAAGAGGCTTAGAAGAGGATGAAGAGGAAGAGGAATAGGATTAAGAGGTTTAAAAGAGGACTAAGACGAAGAGGTGGAGGATTAAGTGGTTTAGAAGAGGATTAAGAGGAAAAAAAGATAATTAAGAGGATTAAGGAGAGAAGGCTTCTATTACATGTTCCTTGTGCTCCGTCCTGCACATTAACCGTGGAATTTCCACTCCTGGTGCTGTATAATGCACATTAACCGTGGAATTTCCACGGGTACCGCTAGTTATTATTATTGTTGTTGTTGTCATAATGATTATTATTATTATTATTATTATTATTATTATTATTATTATTATTATTATTATTATTTCTATCATTATTGTTGTTTTTATTCTGTTATTACTTTTAAAGATTAATACAACAATAGCAATAATAATACTGTGGGACATTCTTCTTAATACCTCTCAGTCATTATTTCTATTTTATCTCACGAATCCGAGTCGGCATAAATATATAAACATAACGCTAACGAAGGAACTCGCACTTCATTTATAAACCCCGCCAACGGAGCGGTTTCCTTTATGACAGAACATCGAATCTATTTCCGGTTGGAAATGGTCTATTTTCCGCTATGAATACTGCTCAAAAGAACGCCATTTCCTAGAAGGAGGAGCATGAACAGGAGGGGGGGAGGAGGAGGTTGACTTGATGGTGGTGGTGGTGGTGGTGATGACAGCAATGGTGGTGATGACAGCTGGGGTAGTTCTTTTGTTGGTGGTGTTGATATTGGATGATGATGATGATGATGATGATGATGATGATGATGATGATGATGATGATGATGATGAGGAGGAGGAGGAGGAGGAGGAGGAGGAGGAGGAGGAGGAGGAGGAGGATGAATACAAAGAAATACAAAGGAAAAGCAAACAGCAACAGACCTCTTGGTTTTAACTAGGCTGTTTGTTCTTGCTACCGTCTACTCTAATCTACGAGTCATAGACACAGGACAGCAAAGATGAAGGCTCCTCCCCTCCCACCAGTCCCTCCAACCGAAGATGGCAAGAAGAGGAAGAATACCATGTACGTAGTATAGAAAACTTACAATGGAATTTTATATATATAGAAGGAAGATCATACACGACGACTAAGCTAACACTACTTTCTGTTAAACCGGAGCAAAATAACGGATGTTCGGGTTAGCTTCTAAATATTTGTCTAGTCGGTTTTTGAACGTGCAAATTGTTTCGCTTTCGACGACGTTTTGAGGCAGACCATTCCATACATTGATGACACGGCTAAAGAAGAAGTGCTTTGATTCATTTGAGTTGAAACGCTTCCTCGTTATTTTGTATCCGTTGTTTCTTGATTGAGAGACTGTAAAATAATCAAGAACATTAACGTTGTCGAATCCCTTGAACATTTTAAACACTTCGATAAGGTCACCTCTTAACCTGCGCTTTGATGGCTGAATAAGTTCAGCTCTTTAAGTCTGTCTTCGTACGGTTTGTTTCGCAGTCTAGGGATCATTTTAGTAGCTCGACGCTGCACCCTCTCGAGTTTATCTACATCTTTTCTGTAATAGGGAGACCAAAACTGAACGCAATACTTAAGATGTGGGCGATCTAACGAGTTGTAGTGTCAATATTACTTTTTTTGATTTGTGTTCAAATGCACGACCATTAAATCCGATCAGTTTATTGGCAGTTTTCACTACTTCTGTGCGATGTTGAGTCGGTTTAAGGTCGTTCGAAATTATTACTCCAAGATCTTTTTCTTTGCTGGCTTCAGAAAGTCGCACTCCGTTAATTTGATAATGAATACGATCGTTGTTGATTCCGATATGCATAACCTTGCACTTTGCAATATTGAAATTCATTTGCCATGTTCGTGTCCAACTACTTAAACGTTCGAGATCAGCTTGTAAGTGTTCTTTATCCACTGTCGTAGTGACTCTGCTGGCTATTTTTGTGTCGTCGGCAAATTTCGATATTTTACACGATAGCCCCTCGTCACTGTCATTTACGTACACTAAAAACAGAACAGGTCCCAACACCGACCCCTGTGGAACACCGCTTTTGACATCTCGCACGTCAGATGATATACCATTCATAACAACTCTCTGTTTACGGACGGTAAGCCAGTCTTTGAGCCACTTATGAATACTACCAGTTATACCGTGACCTTGCAATTTACTAAGGAGGCGGTTGTGAGGGACTTTGTCAAATGCTTTCTGAAAGTCCAGATATATAATGTCTACTGATTGACTTTCATCGTATACATTAAAGATGTAGTTGAAGAAATCGAGAAGGTTAGTCAAACAGGAACGCTTGTTTCGAAAACCATGTTGCGAATCCTTAATTAGTCTGTTCTCTCAAAAAAAAACTTACCATTTTTTCGCGAATGATCATCTCCAAAATTTTGCACACGATTGACGTTAGACTGATCGGTCGATAATTAACTGGTTTTGAATTGTCGTCTTTTTTAAAGATAAGAGTTACGTTAGGGAGTTTCCATTCTAGTGGTACTTTTCCTGTGTTTAGCGACTAAGAGAATATGTTCAAGAGGGGTTTGCTGATCTGGTGTTTTGCCTCTTTAAGAATACGCGGGGATATTTTATCTGGGCCGGGCGTTTTGTTTACTTTAAAATTATCGATAATTTGTACTATATCACTTTGTACAATGTCGCTAATACTACTCAAGGATGTGTCATCAATATGTCTAGGGGCTTCCGGTTGCCTATTGGATAAGATTTCTTTTGTAAAAACAGAGGCAAAAAAATCATTCATTATGTTAGCGATTTCTTTATCATCATTCGTGGATTCGCCATTTACAGTTGCTATTGGGCCAATACTGGGGTGAGAACTTTTTTATTTCTTACGTAGGCAAAAAATTCTTTAGGATTTGTTTTGCTGGCGCTTGCAATATGAAGCTTTTGGTTTCTTTTATTGAGACGTATGATTCTTTTCGTTTCTCGGCGTAATCCTTGGAATTCAATTTCATCTGTTTCATTATTTGTAATCAAGTATTTGCGACGCGATCGATTTTTATTCTCAATTTGGCGTTTGAGTTGATTGTTCCACCACTTAGGCTTCCAGTTGGCTGTTGGTCGTCTTTCACGGAATGGTACGCATAAGTTCACGGCTCTACTTAGAGTGTCTGTGAATGTTTCCAAAGCTTTATTTAAATCTGAGGCTGCAGAAATTTCGCTCCAGTCTGCATTCGCTAGTAAATTTCTTAGTTTAACAAAATCGGCACGTCGGTAATCAGGTATTCTTTCTTCACTCGTTTTCATGTCCTCTTTGATTTTTATTTCAAACGAAATCATTCGATGATCGCTGTCGCTGAATTCTGTACCAACATTGAGATCATTAACTAGGCTTTCTTTAGTTGTGAGAACAAGATCGAGGATGTTATTTTCGCGCACTTTCTAACTAGTTACTGTACAGATCGTGACCTGAATGTATATTTAACGCGTCTCCCCAACTCTTTACTGGTAAGTTAAAGTCCCCCATAATTACAGCTTCAAATTGATTGCATATGTTAGAAATTTGTTCGAACAGTTTTCTGTCTATTTCCACTGCTTGTTTTGGAGGTCTATAAACAATGCCAATAACTAATTTACTTGAACGGTTTTTAATTTCTACGAAAACGGTGTCTATATTATTTATTCTTTCTACATTGATAACACGTGGATTTAAACCAGCTCGAATATATGAATATAGGAGGAGGAGGAGGAGGAGGAGGAGGAAGAAGAAGAAGAAGAAGAAGAAGAAGAAGAAGAAGAAGAAGAAGAAGAAGAAGAAGAAGAAGACGAAAGAGAAATAGGAAGAGGAGGAAGGCGGCGACAGACATGTACTGAAAAAGGAGGCGAGAGAGACAGAGAAACGGAAACTTGATTCCTAAAAGACTAATAATGTTTTACCTTCACGAAAGACACCACAAACAAACAGACTTGACAGACACCATCACAGACAGACAGATAGATTTCACAGACACCATCACAGCCAAACTTCATCACAAACACCATCACAAACATCCTCAAAAAAAGGTACAGGCGCTCAAGTGATGGAGTTGTGGCATTTCTTCTGTTTGCTGCTGTTGTTGTTATTGTTGTTATTGTCGTTGTAGTTGTTATTGTTGGTGTGTGCTTTGGGGGAGGGATGGGGTGTGTGTGTGCAGGGCTGTGGCGGAAGCGGTTGAAAAAAAAAAAGAAAAAAAAAAGGCGGCCGGGAAGGAGTTACGGCGCCATTGTGCTCGACTTGCTTAGTGGTGCGTGAAAAGAGCGAGTTAATTAGCCGTGCCCACAGGTAAATCATGAATTGGTGCAGCCATGACTCTCTCTCTCTCTCTCTCTCTCTCTCTCTCTCTCTCTCATTCTCCATTACTGGGTCACTCATGCATAATAATTTTTGAGCTTGCGGAAGGTCACGGAAAGAGAAGAAGAGGGGAAGGAAAGGAGGAGAGATAGAGAAATGGAGGAAGGTAGGGAGGAAGAGAGGGAGGAGTAAAAGGAAGGAAGGAAGGAAGGACGGATGGAGGGAGGGAGGAGGGGAATGAAAGAGTGAGGGATAAGAGGACTCAAAGAAGAGGGGAAGGAAAGAGAGAGGAGGGAGGAAGGAAGGGTAAAGGAGGGAGGGCAGAAGAGAAGGAGGGAATAAGGGTGGATGGTAGGAAGGAAACAGGGAGGAAAGATTGCTAATTGGTCCTTGAAAAATGTGGCAGATCAAGGACACAGGGAGAAAGAAGAGGAGGAAGAGAAGTGAGGGAATTAGGGAGGGAGGGAAGGAAGAAGAGGGAACCGGAAGTGAAGGAAGACAAAAAGGAAGAAGGAACAGAGGTAATGGAGGACGATTTTTCTTGGTCGTTGGAATATGGCGGGTCAAGGAAACGAGGAGAGAGAGATAGAAAAAAAAACAAAACTGCGTGCCTTTGTGTGTGTGTGTGTGTGTGTGTGTGTGTGTGTGTGTGTTTGTGTGTGTGTGTGTGTGTGTGTGTGTGTGTGTGTGTGTGTGATGGAAGTGAGTGTGGGGAAATTAATCTTTAGGGTCATCAGTTAGGCAATAATAATTAAAGGGAACGCTGCTCGCCTCCCGTGTGTGGCTGATTTCTCGCTGGGCCGCACGACGACACCAAACCTAGAACTACATCCTTTAAAGTTTAACCCATCCCCGCATTCTCCTCTTCTTCTTCTTGTACATATCCTCAAGGGCGAAAAAGAACCCTGTTAGCGCTGCTCCTATAAAAGAAAATAGTAAAGAGTGGTCAGAAGAGAGGTGAGATGGCGATGGTGGTGGTTGTGGTGATGGTTGTTGAGGTGGTGGTGCGAGGGCTTATTGTGGTGGGGATGAGTGTAGTGGTTGTGGTGGAGGTTGTGGTGGTGGTACTGAAATTGGAGTATTGACGGTGATGATGATGATGAACAATGAACAAAGAAGTCCAAGTAGTGGCCTCCTGACCCGGTTAATTAATGATGTGTGAAATCCCTTTTATTCAGATTCATCCCAAAGCAAAAAAAAAAAAAAAGCGTTTTTAACGCATGAACTATTCCAGGCGTCTGATTTGTTATGTTTGTTTTCGTTCAGTTTAGTGACCTAGATAGCGCAACTAATTAAAAGCTAATTCGTCGTATGCCTATATATATATATATATATATATATATATATATATATATATATATATATATATATATAAATATATATATATATATATATATATTTTTTTTTTTTTTGTTGCCTGATGGTCAGGGGCCTGATGGTCCCAGCCTGTTCTGGCGCAGGCGAGTGTTTATAGTGGCGCCATCTTGCATTGGCTCATGCTGCCCCGAACTCGTACTTCTGATTCGCTTGGACGGCTTCCCTAGAGTCCAGGTTGATGGGTGTCTTCAGAGACAGCATGGTGGTAGTTAGCCACTCGGCGGTGACCGAAAATCCGAGTGGTAGCGTGAGGATTCGAACCTCGTCCATCACGCGGCGAATGTGGGTCCAGTACGCTATCACTTCGGCCACTATATATATATATATATATATATATATATATATATATATATATATATATATATATATATATATATTTATATATATATATATAGATATATATATGAGGAGGCCGTGGCTGAGTGGTTAGTGTGACGGCCCCGCGTTCAGGAGCTCCAGGAGGGACGCGGGTTCGAGTCCTGGCCGCCGCACAGCTGGGTTTTTTCAGTCACCGCCGAGTGACCTAAGACTACCCACATGCTGGCTTGAAGATCACCCATCAACCTGGGCTCTAGATAACCTCTCTCCAAAGAGATGCTCAAAGATGAGTTCCGGAGGCATCATGAGCCAACACAAGATGGCGCCACTATAAACACTGCCTGCGCCAGAACGGGCTGGGCTGAACATCAGGCCCCACTGGAAGAAGCCTTGGGCCGACCATCAGGCCCCACTGAAGAAGCCTTCAATAGGTTGACGTAATATATATATATATATATATATATATATATATATATATATATATATATATATATATATATATATAGAGAGAGAGAGAGAGAGAGAGAGAGAGAGAGAGAGAGAGAGAGAGAGAGAGAGAGAGAGAGAGAGAGAGAGAGAGAGAGAGAGAGAGAGAGAGAGAGAGAGAGAGAATATATATATTAATTGATTTACGTAACTAGTTTGAGAACTTGAATAATGTAAAGGTTTGTGACCTCTGGTGACGACCTTGATGGATTTTTCATACAATGTTTTAATATTTTAAGTTTATCTTGTTCTATAGTGGACCTCCTACTTGTCTTGTTTGTAATGGACCTCTTTTCAAGGGGGCCAGAATCGTGTCAGCCAGAAATATTCGTTGTTGTTTTTTCTTACATTCAGCCCAGAGCGCCGGTCGGTCCGGTAATGGCGCAGGCAAGCGTTGTCTGTTTTCGCCTACAGGGGAAAATAACTAAATCATTTGTGGTTTTCCAAAAACACGTTATAATTGATTGATAATTGCCAAAGTTAAAAACGTTGTTGCTTCATTCGTGTCATAATTAGGTGGCAGGAATAATGTTTTTATTACTATAAAAATAATAGTGATTATTAATAGCTTTATATCATAATTTTAAAAACTGTACCGGTTCACTTAACTATTGGCGTGACTAGTGTTATCTTAGGTCAACACGCGTGGTGTTATGTGCCAGAAGGTTTTTGGCGGTAGCGACGTCAGGAACGTGTGTAGCTGAGCGCCGCGCGGCATGGGGCGGCTGATCACCCTTCAGCCATCAGCCTTCCTGTTGGCGGTGCTCATGAGAGGGCAGGAGAGGTGAGGAGAGGAGGAGATAGAGACGAGAGGAAAAGACAAGATAAAATATTGTGAAGAAAATTTAAAGCAAAAAGGAAAGGAGAATTGAGAACAGGAAAGGTGAAGAGAAGAGGGGACAGGATTGGAGATGAAAGAAGAGATGAGGAATAAGTGGAAGCACAGAATGGTAGAATAGATGAGAGATGGAAATAAATGGAAAATAAAGGAAGGGATAGGAAAGGACATGAAAGTAAACGGATGGAATGATGACCATTTCCTGAGCTTCCTATGGGTAACCCTGCCAGGTGGGGGTGGATGTAAAGTTCACGAGGTTACTGTTGTGTTACTGCGGCACCACAGAACATTTTAAAGCATCATTGTAGGATAAGCAAGAACTTTCCGATATGAAAACTTCATTGTCATCATTAGAGACAAGAAAGTGAAACGATGCCATTTGTCAATATTTTGTAGAGAAAAGGACGTTTTAAGAAATTCCGTCGCATGCAATGATGCTTAGCAGCTAGGGAAATGCTCCTAATGAACTGTAGATCTCGT
Organism: Eriocheir sinensis; assembly: GCF_024679095.1. Lineage (NCBI taxonomy): Eukaryota > Metazoa > Arthropoda > Malacostraca > Decapoda > Varunidae > Eriocheir > Eriocheir sinensis. The sequence goes on along the minus strand of NC_066512.1, from coordinate 12,981,997 downwards.
AATTGTGACTAAATTAACACGTGTTGTCATTGATGAATGACTAAATGAGAAATAGTGTTGGTTCATCTAGTCACATGAGCAAGACAGAGGGCTCCGCCGGATCACGGGTGGGAGGTGAACAACAGTCTCAAGAATGGGCCGGGGGTCAAGAACGCCAGATATCGCCAGATGACGCCTTAGGTGAGCTGAGTCGATTTCTAGGCTTCTCCTACTCAACCTCCTCCTCTTACTCCACCTCCACCTCCAACGCCACATCCTCCTTCTCTTTCACCTCTTCCACCATCTTCCACCTCCTCCTGCTTCTAATCTTCATCCTACTCATTCTCCTGTTTTTTTTTTAATATCATTCCCTTTCTCGTCCTCTGTTAGGTTCTTATCTCCCTCCAATATCCTCCTTAAGATCCTCCTCCTCCTCCTCCTCCTCCTCCTCCTCCTCCTCCTCGTAAATAAATTCATCCCACTCAAGCCACGAAGGACAGAGAATCAAAAGCCGTTATGGATGACTAATTACCTGCAGAAAATCATCGTCGAAAAAAAGAAAACTGTATAAGAAATATAAACTGTCACACACTTCACAGGATCATACTAATTATATCAATATCAAGAGAGAGTGCGAAAGGAAAATCAGAAAACAGAAACGCGAATATGAGATGAAAATATCACTTGATGCAAAGAAAAATCCCAGATTATTTTTCAGTTACATAAGAAGCAAAAAAAATGTAAAAAATAATATCGGCCCACTATTAGTAAATGGCGATACGATTAATGATGATAAAGGCATGGCGTCGGTCCTAAATTCAACCTTTAGTAGCGTATTCACAAAAGAGAACATGACATCGATCCCAGCCTCGAGGACTATTTTTCAAGGCCCTGAAGAACATAAGCTTGCGTTGACCAAAATCGATATCAGTGAAGTGCGTGCGTACCTGCAAAAAATAGATTCAAATAAATCTCCGGGCCCCGACAATTTATCTCCTCGCGTGTTAAGAGAATGTAGTCAACAACTAGAATTACCCATAACGTTAATGTTCAACAAGTCATTAGCACAGGCTAGTCTGCCTCTAGAGTTGATATAGGTCAATGTTACCCCGATATTTAAAAAAAAAGGAGAAAAAAACAACAACAAGCCAGTAATTGTCGTCTTATCAGCCTGACGTCTGTCCTTATTAAATTATTCGAAAAAATAATCAGGGATAAAATGATCACTTTCCTAGAAACAAATGATTTGATAACCGATAATCAGCATGGATTTCGTAGTAATCGATCTTGCCTTACCAACTTATTAACTTTTTTCAACGACGTTTATTCAAGTTGGGACGCCCGAGCCCCATATGACGTAATTTACCTAGACTTTCAGAAAGCGTTTGATAAAGTTCCCCACGTTAGGCTTATTTCAAAACTGCGTCCCCACGGTATTAGTGACCATCTATGTGCGTGGATTCATGACTAGCTCACCGACAGAGAACAGCGTGTAGTTCTTAATGGTGAAGCATCCGATTGGCAACCCGTAACCAGTGGCGTGCCCCAAGGTTCGGTCCTGGGGCCAACACTATTCATAGTTTACGTGAACGATTTAGAGACTGATATCCTGTCAAAAGTATCCAAATTCGCCGACGACACCAATTTAGGAGGTACGGTAACGAACAGTAAAAATTGCGAGAACATTCAATCAGACTTAATAAGACTTACCGATTGGAGCGAAAATTGGCAAATGTGTTTCAACGTAGATAAATGTAAAGTAATGCACATAGGTGAAAAGAATCCTAACTTTAAATATCAGCTTCAAGGACATGAGCCAATATGATGTTAGGAGTAATCTCAAGAAATTTTGATTATAAATCACCCGAACTTATGAAGAGATTATATTTAGCATTTGTAAGACCACACCTAGAATACGCCGTTCAGTTCTGGTCACCGAATTGTATAAAAGATCAAGTTTTGCTAGAAAGGATACAGCGACGAGCAACCAAACAAATTACAGCGCTCCGTAACCTGACGTATGACGAGCGTTTAAAGCGTTTAGATATGTTTTCTTTAAAGAAGCGAAGAGTAAGAGGGGACTTAATTGAAGTGTTCAAAATCCTTAATAGATTCGAAAACATCAATCCAGATAGTCTATTTCAGAGAGACACCAACACAATAACACGCAGCAACGGTATGAAGTTAAAGGGAAACCGATGTAACACATTGGCGCGCAGAAGTTATTTCAATAATAGAGTCGTCGATCACTGGAATAGACTCCCACCGTCAGTAGTTAGCGCACAGAGGATTAATAGCTTCAAGTCTTCATTGGATAAGTATTTCAGGGATATAAGATTTTACTGACCCTTTTTCATGTTTCAGGCAGTGAGGTGTGGGAACAATAAGGTTAACAGGATACTGGAGCGTACCCCTGTACCGAAGGTAAACGAGGATCAAGCCTCTACCGGTAACCCCTGAAACTACATCTCACCCCATCGTGAGCAGTCCAATTTAGTACTAGCTTTTATTTATTTTTTTATTTTTATTTTTATTTTTATGACTCAACTACATACACTGTTTACTGACCCTTTCTCGTGTGTCTCAGGCAGCCTGCAGCACGAGTAAAACCTGAAGACATTAGTTTCCCCCACAGCTTAGGTCACCAGTAGCGTAAGTTAAGGGTAGTAATTTCCTCTTATTTCTCTCTTTACTGTAAAATTTGAATGTCCCTTTCTTCCTTAAAGGCACATGGTGTTCTCTTCTAACTGTTTCCTGCCGGCACGTTGCCGGAGGGAGAGGTGGGTGGGGAGGAGCCTTCATCTAATCTATCCTGTCCTACCACACGTAGTTTACTAGTAGTAGCGGTAGTAAACAGACACCCTCGCCATAGACCGACATGTCTTCTGGTGTCTGTTCTTCCTATGTATTCCTATGTACTCCTCTTCCTCCTCTTCCAAATCCTACCACTAACTGCTTCTCTGTCACTGCCTCCTTTCTATTTGTTTTTTCGGCTTCCTTCATCTCTATTTTCATTTTTTTTTGAATCAGAATTTTTATAAAACGTATGTACAGTTATCTGTGTCTCTTTTTTTTTGGTCTCAGTGTCTACCTATCTGCGTCTCTCTCTCTCTCTCTCGCTGGCTCGCTTGATCGCTTGCTGTGTCGTGTTGTCTTGAGTTTCCATGGCGACCGATTTCCTCGTTTCGTTGTGGTTTTGTTTGGGAACGTGACGCCAATGTGTGTGTGTGTGTGTGTGTGTGTGTGTGTGTGTGTGTTCTTTCATCTTTCCCTTTCAGCATATTCTTCATCACTGCTCGTTAACTACCACCACCATCACCACCACCACCACTATGCACTAACCAACCAATTCTCTTTCCCACGTCAACATTTCTTCTTTTCTTCCCCTTCTCCTCCTCCTCTTCCTCCTCCACCCACACCTAATCCTTCCCCTCTTTCTTCCTCCTCCACCTCCGACTTAGCACCTTCCTTCTGTATTTCTCTTTAGTTTTCGATTTCTCCAACACACACACACATTGTTTTTCTCCTAACCCTAATCCTCTTTCCTCTCCTAACAAACACTCGTCCTCATAATTCTCCTCCTTTTCCATTATTATTTCTTTGTCTTCCCGCACGCCCACATTTGATCACTTTTGGGTCGTTGTGTTGTAAAGCCTATTAGTACATCACGTAAAAAGGGAGATTAGCTTGATTTCTCTCTCTCTCTCTCTCTCTCTCTAACCATCCTCCTCTCCTCTTCTCCTTCTTATCTCTTTAATATGCCTACCTTGCCCTCCTAATTTTCCCTTTTCCTTCCGCTCTCCCTCCCACTCCATCCCTCCTCTTCCGGTCTGTTTCCTTTTTTTCCTTGTTTTCTGTGTAAGTCAAGATGTGCTGCTGGTGACGTTTTAATTTCTTTGTGCCTTTTATTACTGGTTTTGTTTTGTATTTTATTTTATTTTCTATCCATTGCAGCTGGCAATATTTTTTCATGTGTTCGTTCCTCCGGCCTTTTAGTGGTAAGGGGCCGGAAGAACAGCTTCATTAGAAAAGGCATCAGCTGCATTAGCCGGAAGAAAAATATTGCGAAACATTCCCCCTATCATTAAAAAAAAAAAAAAGGATTTTAATCATAAACTTTATACGTATTAGTGGTAGAGCTTGAGGTGATGTTGTTGCTTTTGTTGTTGTTGTTGTTGTTGTTGTTAATGTTTTGATGCTGTTGTTTTTGCTGTTACTAATGTTGCTTTAAAGTTACTACTACTACTGCTACTACTACTACTACTACTACTACTACTACTACTACTGTTATTGCTACCACTACCTCTACTACTACTACTACTACTACTACTACTACTACTACTACTACTACTTTCTTACAGTACACAATCGTTCTCACCAGCACCACCATTACCAAACATTGCATTATATCAACCCCCACAAACCTCACTCCATTGCCACCCCGACCTTCACCCCCCCTTCTCTCCCTCTCCATTCCACTATCAACATCAATCACCCACTGCCAGCCTCCATCACCATCCCCCATCCACTATCACTACTACCCCTTCATCACCACTCCCATCACTGTTCATAAACCCACTGTCCTCAATTCAGATGTTTTTTTTTTTTTTTCATCAAAGGGAACATCTCAGAGGACCAACAAATTAAAAATAATGGCACAGAAATAAAGTTAGACTTCCCCTTTCGTCCCCTTCCTTCCCCTCATCACCCTTCCCTTCACCACCCCTTCATCCCACCCCCTTCCTTCCCACCCCTTCCATCCACTCTCCTCGCCCTTCCCCTTAATTTCCAGGCCCTCATTCCCTAATTGCGTAGGTAATTACTTAATGGAGCAACTTCTCTCCCATCTCAACCTCCCCTCTCTGCCCCTCACCTTCCCTTTCTCTCCTTCTCCTCCTTCCCTTCCTTCCTGTCCTCATTCTCTTTCTTTATTACTTCTCACTGTTTCTTTCATTCCTGTCTGTCCTTATTTTTCCTTTTCTAACCCCCCTCCATTTTCTTTCTTCCTTCCAGGTCTATTTTTTCCTATTTCTACCCCTCACCATTCCCTTCTTTCCTGCTCTCCTTGCCCCGTTTCTACCCCTTCCTTCACTTAATTTCCTTCCTCCTTCTCCTCCTTTCTTTCCAGGCTTCCAGGAAACGAGAAGGAAAAAAAAAAATTGGCGCAAGGGAAGAAAAAAATACTGATTAGCTAATGTAAAAATTATATAGTTACAAAAAAGACCATAAATATCGGATAATTGTCAATGCTTCGAGGCTAAGCTTGTGTGTGATGAAGACCTTAAAAAAGGAAATCGAAGAAACAAAAATAAAATGAATAAAGAAATGATTAGAGAGAGAGAGAGAGAGAGAGAGAGAGAGAGAGAGAGAGAGAGAGAGAGAGAGAGAGAGAGAGAGAGAGAGAGAGAGAGAGAGAGAGAGAGAGAGAGAGAGAGAGAGAGAGAGAGAGAGAGAGAGAGAGAGAGAGAGAGAGAGAGAGAGAGAGAGAGAGATAATATAATAGGAAATGAAAAATCGTTAAATTGAGTTGGACACGAAGATAAAATTTAAAAGGAAAATGCGAAATAGATTAAAACTAACAAAAAATAAATGGAACCAGGCGAGAATCAAAAGGAAAAAAAGATATTAAACCGAACCAGAATAGAATGCGGAGAAGTGTGAAAAAGGAGGACCAGAGAATGCGTGGAGGCGGAGAAATGCAGCGAAAGGCGAGAAAAATGCAACACTGGAAACGCAGAAACACTTACTCGGGAATACAAAAAAAGATATGATAAAAGAAAGCAATATTGAGAGTGCCAGAGAAAACGAGGAGTGGCAGAAAAAGAGAACAGAAGGAAGGGGAAACTAAAAAAATAAATGGATGTCAATAAATCGTAGTGTAAATAAGAAGATAGATAGATAGATAGATAGATAGATAGAGAGAGAGAGAGAGAGAGAGAGAGAGAGAGAGAGAGAGAGAGAGAGAGAGAGAGAGAGAGAGAGAGAGAGAGAGAGATGGGAAAACAAGTAATATTGAGAGTGCTAGAGAAAGCGAGGAGTGGGAGAAAAAGAGAATAGAAGGAAGGGGAAACTAATAAAACTAAATGTATATCAGTATATCGTAGTGTAAAAACGAAGAAGAGAGAGACAGAGAGAGAGAGAGAGAGAGAGAGAGAGAGAGAGAGAGAGAGAGAGAGAGAGAGAGAGAGAGAGAGAGAGAGAGAGAGAGAGAGAGAGAGAGAGAGAGAGAGAGAGAGAGAAAAAACAAGTAAAAGAAACAGTTGCATGTGAAAAGTGAGACAAGACAAAAGAAGAACAAGATGCATCATTATTTTGGGGCGAAACGTGGAAAGAAGAAGAACGAAGAAGAAGAAGAAGAAGAAGAAGAAGAAGAAGAAGAAGAAGAAGAAGAAGAAAGAATATATAAAACAGACAAATAAGAAAAGCACGTGAAAGAAGAGAAAATTGTAGGAAATGGAAGAAAAAAAATATGTGGAGAATAAAATGATGAAGAAGAAATAAGAAAAAATAAGACAAAAAGAAAATAGAGGAAGAAAAAGAAGAGGTAAGAAGAGCACATAAAAGAGGAAAAAGGTAGGAAGAGAGAGGAAAGAATGGAAAAAGACGATAATGATAATGATGATGATGATGATGATGATGAAGAAGAAAAAGGAAAAGAAGAAGAGAATGACGACGACGACGAAGAAGAAGAAGAAGAAAAAAAAGAAGTAAGAGAAGAAGAGGAAGAAGAAAAAGAAGAAGAAGAAGAAGAAGACTAAGAAGAAGACTAAGAAGATGAAGAAGAAGAAGAAGAAAAAGAAGAGAAGAAGAAGAAAAAGAAGAAGAAGAAGAAAAATAAGAAGTAAAAGAAGAAGAGGAAGAAGAAAAAGAAGAAGAAGAAGAAGACTAAGAAGAAGACTAAGAAGAAAAAGAAGAAGAAGAAGAAGAAGAAGAAGACTAAGAAGAAGAAGACTAAGAAGAAGAAGACTAAGAAGAAAAAGAAGAAGAAGAAGAAGAAGAAGAAGAAGAAGAAGAGGAGGAGGAAGAAGAAAAAGGAGAAGAAGACTAAGAAGAAGAAGAAGAAGAAGAAGAAGAAGAAGACAATTACGAGGCACAGTGAGAGCATGGAGCCTCGGAATCGCAACTTTTTCACGGCACAAAGACATTCTCTCTTATCGGTAGCGGAACTTTCCTTGCCCTCTCCTTTATCTTCTCTTCCTCTATTTCTTCTCTTCTTTACCTTTCCCCATCTGCCTTTCCTTTTGATATCTTTCTTTTCCGCCTGCCTTCCCTTCTACCATCTTTCCTTCCCTTCCTTTCCTTTCCCCTCCCTTCCCTTCCCTTCACTTTACTTTCGTTCCCCTCGTTCCCCTCCATTTCCCTTCCCTTCCCTCACCTCCCCTCCCCTTCCCTTCCCTTTCCTTCCCTTTTTTCTCTTCCCTTCCCTTCCCTACCATTACCTTGTCTTCCCTTCCATCCTCCTCCTTCTTTCAATATTCTCGTTTCCCTTCCTACTTTTTCTTTACTACATTTATTTTCCCTTCCCTACCCTACCCCTCCTTAGCCTCCTTTCCCTTCCTTGTCTTACCCTCCCCTTCCTTTTTCCGTCCCTTCCTTTCGTTTCCCTTCCATTCCATTTCATACCCTGTTCTTTTCCTCTTTTCCCTTCGTTTAGTTATCTTGTTGCCATTCTGTCTCTTCTCTTTTGCCTTCCTCTCCTTTCCTTTCCTTTCCTTTCTCCTCCCTTCCTTTCCCTTCCTTTCCCTTTCGTTCCCTCTTCATCCCTTTCGTTCCTTTCCATTTTCTATTTTTCCGATCCCTCTCTTCTATCCCCTTCCATTTCCTTAACCTACATCTTTTCCTTCCCTTAAATTTCCATCTTCACTTCCTCTCCCATTTTTCTTTACTCTTTCTCTTCTTCTTCCCATCTCCCGTCTTTTCCATTTCCTGCCTTTCCCTCTTTTTCAACATTCATTTTATTCTCCATAGTTTTCCCTGCTTTCATTCCGTGGCTCCCTTCCTTTCTTCTCTCTTTCCGCTTCTCTTTTTAGCTCACTTTCCCTCTCCTCCTCCTTCACTCCCCCTCTGTGTTTATTTCCTCCCTTCATTAGTCCCTTGAGATGGCCCTTCCTTTGTTTTCCTTATTATTTCTTTTTCTTCTTTTCATATATTATTTTGCTCTGGTCCTCTGTTTTTGTTCTTGATCATGTCCTATTTTTCCCCTTCTCTCTTCATCTCTCCTCTCCTCTCCATTCCTCGCTTTTTTTCTCTTCTCTCTTCTCTTATCCTCTTCTCTCCTTTCCTTTCCTTTCCTTTCCCTTCCTTTCCTCTCATCAGATCTTCTCCTCCTCTCGTCTCGTCTCGTCTCTTCTCTTCTCTTCTCTTCTTTTTTCTCCTTTCCTCTCCTTTCTTTTCTTCCTCCTTCCTCTCCTCTCCTCTCCTCCTACTCCGCCTCCTCCTCCTCGTCTTCTCTTCTGTAACTTCCGCCTCCAGCTTCTCGTGACCCCGTTAATTAATCTTGGCCACACCTTTACCTGCGTGCCGCCCCACCTGAGGCCCGGCACACGGCTCCTTGGAGCGGGAGGAAAGGGAGGGGTAATTTTTCCTGTTTACAAGAAGGTAACACGAGAGAGAGAGAGAGAGAGAGAGAGAGAGAGAGAGAGAGAGAGAGAGAGAGAGAGAGAGAGAGAGAGAGAGAGAGAGAGAGAGAGAGAGAGAGAGAGAGAGAGAGAGAGAGAGAGAGAGAGAGAAACTAAGAGGTGTGACAGTATTGGAGACAGGAAGAGGAGACGAAAGTAAAGGGAAGGGCCTCTCTAACGCCTTTTTTAACCTCGCCCTCAGCCTACAGGCCTCTTGTGGGGTCTCGAGGAAACATGGAAACATGGACGAGCAGGCAGCAAAAAACCTATTGCTCATTGCGAGGCTGCCTGCTCTCAGTGATTTAATCCGTCAGCCACAGAAATAACCTGCGGAAAAGATTAAAACACTACTTTTTTTTTTGTACAGCACAGAGAGCAACTCAAGGGCAACAAAAAGAAAATGTAGAAAAAAAGCCCGCTACTGTACATACTGAGGAATGCGTTTAGTTCACTCCAGACGCAGCAAAGTGACGGTCAATGCGATTTTTATAGAAGTTGATTGTTTCCGCACTAACCACTCCTGCAGGAAGGCTGTTCCAGTGGCGGACGACCCTGTTCGAAAAATAAATCCTACCGATATCCGTAATGCAACGCTTCACTTGAATTGCATTACCGTTGTTTTTTGTTCTCGGGGTAGTTAGTAGTGTGAAGGGTTTGGAGTGACCGACATTGCTGAGCTTGTTCAGGTACTTGAAGACTTGTATCATGTCTCCCCGCAGTCGTCTCGTGAAGAGGTTAAGTCGCTTGAGTCGTTCTTCTTAAGGTTGCGTCCTCAATGATGGTATCATTTTCGTAGCGCGGAGGAGGAGGAGGAGGAGGAGGAGGAGGAGGAGGAGGATCAAGATGTGAAGAAGGGAAGAGAAAGGAGGAAATACGAGATGAAGGTAGTAAAGGAAGCATTTGTATGTGAAGGGGAGAGAAGAAAGACGGAGAGGTTAGCAAATGAAGGAGGGGGAAAATCAGGCGAAGGAGAGAGGATGAAGGGGAAGAAGATGAAAGGGTGTAGGTAAGATGAGAGGAGAAGGAGGAGGGTGAAGGAGAGAGAGATAAAATGCTGAAGAGAAGATGAAGTTCAAGGAAGAAGGAGAAGGGTGAAGAAGGGAAAGATTGAATGGCGTAGGAGTGAGATACAAACGAGGTAAGAGGAGGGTGAAAGAGAGGATGAAGAGAAGATAAATTTGTGTAGGGAAGGTGAAATACAGGGGAGGAAGGAGGATGTAGGGGAGAGAGAAAGAGATGAAGAGGAGGTGCAAGGGAAGAAGGATGAACAGAAAGATGAAGAGTTGGTACAAGAGAAGGAGGATGAAAAAGAGAAAGATGAAGTAATGCAACAAGGATGAAATACATGGGAGGAAGGAGGATGAAGGGGAGAGGGAAAGAGATGAGGAGGAGGTGCAAGGGAAATGGATGAACAGAAAGATGAAGAGTTGGTACAAGAGAAGGAGGATGAAGGAGAGAAAGATGAAGTAATGTAGCAAGGATGAAGCACAAGGGAGGAAGGAGGAGGGCGAAGGATTAAGGAGAGAAAGATGAAGATATGGTACATAGGAGGGAGGAAGGAGAATGGAACAGAAAAGATGAGCTACAAGCGATGAAAGGAGGAGGATGAAGGAGAAAGAGAGAGAGAGAGAGATGAAGGGAGTTGCAAGAAGAGAGAGGGAGGGATGAGGCAGAAGGAGAGATAGAGCCGAAGAGAGTGAGGAAGACAGAGTTGTGTAGACAGGTATTTATAGTTGTTGGCACAGGTGCGCAGGATATTTTTGATTAATACCCTTCCTCCCCTTTTGATTTCCCTCTCTCCTCCCCCTCTTACATCACCCTCCCTTCCCTCCTCTCCTCTGCTTGACTTCTGCTAATCCACAATTGGCTTTTCTTCTCTTGTTCTCCTCAGTCTCGGATTTCACTTTCATTCCATTTTTTCCTCCTTTATGCTTGCTTATTTAATTTCTCCTGTTACCGCTTATTTTCATTCTCCTTTTTTGCTCCTGTTCTCGTTCTCCTCCGCATTCTCCTTTTCTCCTCCTCCTCCTCCTCCTTAACACGTAAAACCAGATCTTTTAAATCCCACAGATGACGCAGAAGAGGAAGAAGGCTTAAGTCCCTCCTTTCCTCCTCTACCACCACTACCGTCACCACCACCACCAGCACTCACACCACATTTCCCTCCTCCTCCTCCTCCTCGTGCTGTTGCTGCGGGGCGTGAGGGGAGACAGCGAGGCAGCTAATGGGGTTGGTGACGCGTGTGTGCAAACAATAGTCGCGGGAGCCCCACTGTTTTGACTGGCGCCCACCACTTCGCCGCGCCCCGGGTGGGAGAGAGCACGTGGGTGGGGAGGTGGGGAGGGAAAGGGGGAATTGGGGGATCGAGTGCGGAGAGAAGGTAAGGGCTTTGGGTAGATGGGTAGGGCTTATAGTTATGGGAAACGGGTATAGAAGGGGGGGGGGAGGAGGGAGGGAGTGAAGTGTGGGGAACGGAGGAGGGGAGAGGAGGTAAGAGTGTAAGGGTTGGGGAGGGAGAGGAGGACAGGAGGGAGGGTATGGGAGGGTATGGAGGAGTGGAGAGGAGGTAATAGTATAAGGGCTTTTGGTATGTGGGTACGGCTGAAGGGAATGGGAGAGGAGGGAAGATGTGAGGTTATGGGATGGGATGGAGGAGAGGAGAGAAGCTAACAGTGTAATGGGTTTGGATAGGTGGGTAGGTCTTAGGGGAATGGGAAAGGGGTAAAGAGGGGAGGTATACTAAACAGAGGACAAGAGGAGTAAGGGGTAGATAAACCAAGAGAGAGGAAATGGAGGAAAAGGGGAAGAAGAGGAGGGTAAAGAAGGGAGGTATACTAAACAGAGAACAGGGGGAGAAAGGGGGAGAGAAACCAAGAGAGAGGAAAGGGAGGAAAAGGCGAAGAAGAGGAGGGTAAAGAGAGGAGGTATACTAAACAGAGAACAGGGGGAGAAAGGGGGAGAAAGCAAAAGAGAGGAAAGGAGGAAACGGCGAAGAAGAGGAGGGTAAAGAGCGGAGGTGCAGGGGGAGAAAGGGGAGAGAAACCAAAAGAGAGAGGAAATGGAGGAAAAGACGAAGAGGAGGGTAAAGAGAGGAGGTATAAACAGAGAACAGGAGGAGAAAGGGGAGAAAGCAAAGAGAGTAAAGGGAGGAAGAGGCGAAGAAGTGGAGGGTAAAGAGAGGAGGTGCAGGGGGAGAAAGGGGGAGAGAAACCAAAAGAGAGAGGAAATGGAGGAAAAGACGAAGAAGAGGAGGGTAAAGAGAGGAGGTATACTAAACAGAAGACCAGAGGAGAAATGGGGAGAGAAACCATGAGAGAGGAAAGGGAGGAAAAGGCGAAGAAGAGGAAGTAAGTGGGTGGAAGGTGAAGTGGAGGGGAGATTACGGCCTGAGGAGAGAGGAATGAATAAATGAGGGAAGAAGGGAAGAGGAGAGGAAAATTATGAGAGGATGAGGGAGTGGAAAAATAAGGGGAGATAAGATAAGGAGCAGCGAGTAGCGGGCTTTTTTTTTTATTATTGTTTCCTTTTTTGTGTGCCTTTGAGCTGTCTCCTTTGTTGTAAAAAAAAGTAAGCGAAATAAAGCTGTGAGGGAGGAGAAAATATTAGACGAGCCAAGGAAAGTTATAGAGGTGAAAGAGAAGAAAAGAGAGGAGTCAGCAGGAGGAGGGGAAGAGAGAGGAGAAGGACAAGAGAGGAACACGATTAAGAAGAGGCGAGGGGAATAGGAATCGGTGTTATGATTGTAGGGAAGGCGGAATTCAGGGGAGCAGAGTTATAAGGAAACGGAGATAGAGGAGAAAAAAGGGAGCAGAGAAGATGCGTCACTGTGAGGGGAAGAAAGAAGATACATGGGAAGGGAAATGGAAGGAGAAAAAGCCGATGAATGAGCGAAGAGACGAAGATGAGGTGAAGGGAAGTGGACGACTAGAAAGAGTGAGAGAGAGAAAGGGGGAAATAGAGGGGGTAGAAAGTTAGGTAAGAGACAAGTAAGTAGGGCAAGGGAAGGAAGGTAGGGGTGAAGGGGTGAGGGACGGGAGGCAGTGAATGGTAAGGAAGGTGGAAAGAATAGTGTGAAGGGTAGGCAGGGAGGTGGGAGGTGACAGGGAAGGGGGAAAGTGAAGACAGGCGGTGATGATGGTGAAATATGTGCTGGGTGATGGGTGAAGATAGGAGAGGTGAAAGGTGGGTCAAGAGGAGGAGGAAAAGGAACGAAGAGTTTAATAGGTAGAATGAATAGGAACATGGTGAGGGAGGGAAGGACGTGTGAGCATGGGAGGGCAGCAAATGGATGAATATGTAAAGTGAAGGTGGTGAGAACAGAAGGGGTTGACAGGTGTGGGGGGCAAGGGGGGGCGTGAGGCAGGTGAGGGCAAACAGGTGATGAGGGAGATAAGGAGGCTGAGGGACAGGTGTTTGAGGTGATGGAGATATTGAAGGTGATGCAAAGGTGAGGTGTGTGTGTGTGTGTGTGTGTGTGTGTGTGTGTGTGTGTGTGTGTGTGTGTGTGTGTGTGTGTGTGTGTGTGTGTGTGTGGACTTGAAAATACCGGAAGGGAGCTTGTGGTGACGGTGGTGAGAGTTGGGATGGTGGTGGTGGTGGTGGTCACGTGGAGTGCCAAGCGACAAAATATTATACAAGAACAGAAAGTGGTGGTGAAGTGTTGTTATTCTCTCTCTCTCTCTCTCTCTCTCTCTCTCTCTCATCGTTAAAGTAGGAAAGTTTTGTATCCACAAACTCGATAATCCTGGCAAGAAAGAAGACCTGCACAGCGCGCTCTGACGTGGGCGAGGCGGAGAGATAAGATAAACGTTTGTGTCTAAATGCGGATGAGGAGGAGGTCATTTATTTTCTTGTAAGTTATCGGCACGACGAGGGAGAGCCTCTTAGAAGTATTGATAAATGAACACTAATACAAAAAAAGGAGCAAGACAGCTTCGTAAATATTCTCGAGACAAATAATGTGCCAAGACACGAAAAAAAAGAAGCTAGGAAAGCAACATGTTGTGCGAGATGACTTGAGAATGTGTTTTAATTTGGTAGAAAGGGTAAGAAATAAACAATGCAAGTAACGAAGGAAACATATGAAGACTTAAAATTAATTGAAATATCTAAACGGAGAGAGAGAGAGAGAGAGAGAGAGAGAGAGAGAGAGAGAGAGAGGCCAGTTCAAATAATATAACAAAAGAAAAAAGTAAATTAGTAATGGCGACTGGTTTTATTATTCAGTTAAATAGATGAACAAGAACCATTTTCCACTTAGTCATCCGTCAACAGCGAGCGGCGGACGAAAACATATGATGAAACGCAGATCACACGTCACTCTGTAGCCGATTACCTTAAAACCCTAACTTTTTACGTTAAATACCTTTCATCTGTACCTGGATACCTTTTCACTTTCTTTTTCTCTTTGTGTTTTTTTTTTTTTTTTCAGTTCTGCTTTTCATTCTTTTTGAGTCAACGTGAACCATCCTTTCTGCGCACGAGCCATGTTTTTTTTTAGGGGAGTGCTTCTAAGTTTTTTTATTACCCTTTTTTTTTTTTTTCGTCGCTTTCAGCATGAAGGGAAAAATGGGTGGGAGGTTTGTATCCAATGCCGGGAATGTTGCCGGAATCTCGTTTTTTGTGTTAATGTGATACACCGAAGAGGTTATTAGAACATTTTCTTTTATTATTCAGTCATAGGCTCCATAAATTTGTCAGACACATATCATTATTATTATTATTATTATTATTATTATTATTATTATTATTATTATTATTATTATTATTATTATCATTATTATTATTTTTATTATTATTATTATTATTATTATTATTATTATTATTATTATTATTATTATTATTATTATTATTATTATTATTATTATTATTATTATTATTATTATTATTATTATTATTATTATTATTATTATTATTATTATTATTATTATTATTATTATTATTATTATTATTATTATTTAATTATTATTATTATTATTATTATTATTATTATTATTATTATTATTAGTGTAGTACAGAGGAGGAGGAGGATAATAGAACTGCACGTAAATATCAAGAAACAAGGAAGACCACGGCCTTGAAGCAACAACAAAAACAAAAACAACAGTGGACTTAATTACCCACAGCAACATCAGTGACAATAACAACAGAGAGAGAGAAAAAAAACCCACCCTAGATAAGAAGAGTGAAAAAGAATATAAAAAAGGAGTAGAAGTAAAAAGCGAAAATAAAGTGAAGGAGAGAGCGAATAATTTGTCTAAGTCCCTGAAAAAAATTATAGAACGTGTGACGTGTGTGTGTGTGTGTGTGTTTGTCGCTGAAGGGGGGGGCTGCAAGGGGGTCAACGCGCCCTAAGAGAATCGCTTTGACCTCCTGAGAGCGTCATCAGTCTGGAAAAAATATGATCCAATTAACGTCTGAAGGAATTGTATTGAGAGAGAGAGAGAGAGAGAGAGAGAGAGAGAGAGAGAGAGAGAGAGAGAGAGAGAGAGAGAGAGAGAGAGAGAGAGAGAGAGAGAGAGAGAGAGAGAGAGAGAGAGAGAGAGAGAGAGAGAGAGAGAGAGAGAGAGAGAGATTTACTGGTCCAGACTAGGTGGTCTGTCCTTAAACCTAAGTGATTCTACATTAATCAGAAGGCTCCAAAACGATGCATTTCAACTCTAGTTGATATTAAGTTGATGTAAGTGACGGTCGAGCTTGTTTTTGAAGGAGACAATCGTGTTGCACTGGACCACTGACAGTGGGATCTTATTCCATTCTCGCACTACAACGTTGGTGAAGAAAAATTTGGTGCAGTCTGAATTTACTTGTCTACATTTGAGTTTTACACCATTGTTCCTCGTACGCAAAGTGTCATCGATCATAAACAATGTTGATCTGTCTACATTCGTGAAACCATTAAGTATTTTAAAACATTCGATCAGTTTTCCTCGGAGGCGACGTTTCTCAAGAGAGAACATGTTAAGGGTGGAAAGCCTTTCTTCGTAAGATCTGTTGCGCATGGAAGGGATAATTTTTGTTGCCCGACGCTGAACACCTTCTAACTTAGCAATGTCCTTTGCATGGTGGGGAGACCAAAACTGTACCGCATATTCCAAGTGGGGTGTGACTAAACTATTGTAGAGTCGAAGTATTACATCTTTATTCTTGAATAAAAAAGTTTCTTTTAATGAAGCCCAACATTCTGTTCGCTTTATTTGCTGCATCGATGCATTGCTGTGAGAATTTGAGGGTTGACGTGATTTTGACCCCCAAGTCCTTAACGCATTAAACGCTTTTGAGTTTAGCGCCGCGCATTTCGTAATCGAACTTCTTATTCCTTGTTCCAACTTGAAGGACCTGGCACTTGTCTACGTTAAAGGGCATCTCCCATCTACCAGACCAAGCTTAAATTTTGTGCAAATCCTCTTGGGGGCTTTGCCTGTCTTCGTTAGTGTGAACCCAGTAACCAATCTTTGTGTCGTCTGCAAATTTACTAATGCGACTATTGAGTCCGACATCCACATCGTTGATGTAAATAATGAAGAGCACTGGGCCAAGGACCGAGCCCTGAGGGACGCCACTAGTGACCGGCGCCCACTCCGAGTTAAATCCGTCAATCACCACTCTTTGTTGTCTGTTGCTCAACCAGTTCGCGATCCATTGGTGTACTTGACCGTCAATACCTATTTGCTTTAATTTGTAAAGTAATTTATGATGTTGGACTTCATCAAACGCTTTCTGGAAATCAAGATAGACTACGTCCAGTGATTTGGTTACGTCATAAACCGTGAAGAGGTCGTTATAAAAGGTTAATAGGTTTGATAGGCAGGATCTTTTGTTACGGAAGCCGTGTTGTGAGTTCCCAATTAATGAGTGGCTTTCAAGGTAACTCACAATTTTGTCTCTAATTATGCTCTCAAGTAGCTTACCTACAACCGAAGTTAGACTAATGGGCCTCTAATTACCTGGTACTTTTTTGTCTCCTTAAGAATCGGTGTCACGTTAGCCTTTTTCCAATCCGAAGGGACGATGCCTTGTCGCAAGGACACATTGAATACGGTTGTGAGGGAGGAGACTATTTCGCTCTTTGTTTCTTTGAGCAGAGTAGGATATACTTTGTCAGGTCCAGGACTTTTATTTGTTTTAAGTGAGTTTTAAAAGAGAGAGAGAGAGAGAGAGAGAGAGAGAGAGAGAGAGAGAGAGAGAGAGAAGAGAGGTAGAATTACATGAACTAGAAGATAATACAATAAAAAGAATGAAGTTAAAAGAAAATTAAAAAGATGAGACGAGGAATAAATGCAGAGAGAAATTTGTATTACGATGGAGATTCGAATAAAAACTAAGCGAAAATATGATGAAAAATATGAGGAAAGATTACGAAAAAAAAAAAAATCGTGGGACGTGAAAATATATCACTCTATAATCCGCTCATCTTATAAGCCCAACCCTCCCACTCACTTCCCATTCACTCACCACTCCCCTACCCACCCCTTCCCTAATCAACCAGTCGCCCACTCACTTTCCCACTTACCCTTCGTCCCCACTCTGTCACCTTCCTAATGATCCCCCTATCCATTTCCCTTCTCATTCACTAACTCACCCAGCCGCCCACCTACCCACTTATTTTCACCCACTTTCTCCACTCATCGTCTTTCCACTCACTCAGCCACCCACCTACCCACTTATTTTCACCCACTTTCCCCACTCGTCGTCTTTCCACTAACCCATCTGCCCACCTACCCACGCATTTCCCACCCACTTATCAGGACACCTCTCCTCCCGAAATCGACCAATCTTTCGGCCACGTCTTTTGATTCTTTTTTTTTTTTTTAGGAGCAGCGAGTAGCGGGCTTTTTTTTTTATTATTGTTTCCTTTTTTGTGTGCCCTTGAGCTGTCTCCTATGTTGTAAAAAAAAGAAAAAACACTTACTTTCCCTCCGCTCACCCACTCCGATCCACTCATCCGGCCTCTCACATTCCTTGCCACCCACCTATCCACTCGTTTGCCCACTCACCCACCCGCTCACGTGCTCTCCCCTCTCCTACTCATCTGTCCACCCTCTCCCATCCCACTCAGCCCCTCCCCTTACTCCCTCCTCTTCACGTTTTCAATCATACCTAACTTTTTGACGTTCATTTTTTCCTTGCTCTTTCAATTTTACTTTAATTCTTTTTTTTACATATTTTACGTTTCCTGTTTCATATTTTTTTCATTTTTTCTTCTGTAGTTTGTTGCGTATTTTTTCTTCGTGTTATTTGCTGTTGTTGTCTTTGTTGTTAATCCTCGTATGCTCCACCCTTCCATTTTCCCTTTTTGCTTCTTTTCTCCTCTCTTCGTTCGACTTTTTAATTGTATTTTTTTAACATACTCCTGTTTTTCCTTTCATTTTTTTCATTTCCAGTATTTTTTTCCATTTTTTTACTTTTTTTTATCTCCTTTCGATTCTTTCTTTTATTCTCGTTCATTTTTTTCTTCATATTTTCGTCGTTTATTATTTCTTTTCCAGCTCTTCCAAATAATATCGAGCTATCAATCTATCTTTATCTATCTATCTATCTATGCTTCTTTCTCTCTCTCTCGCTCTGTTTTCTTTCTTTTCTCATTTCCTTCTTTCTTTCCTTCATTCATTCTTTCCTTCTTTCTTTACTCTTTTTCTATTCACTTTCTTCCCATCTTTGTTTTCTCAGTTATTTTTTTCCTTCTTTCTTTCAATCTTCCTTTCCTTCTTTCTCTCTTTTTCTTTAATTTTTCTTCCCTCTTCTTCAACCCACCCCCACCCCCCCACCCTCTCTCTCTCTCTCTCTCTCTCTCTCTCTCTCTCTCTCTCTCTCTCTCTCTCATTCACTCCCCCCCCCCCACACCCACACACCCACACACACACACACACTCACACAATTCCCTCCTCACACTCTCCGCCTCTTACAATGAATAAGGACCAATATGATAACATTGCCCGGTGTTGTAACGCAAGGAACCCTCATTCAGCCCTAATGGACGCGAGAACAGGAAAACAGTGAGAGGTGAAAAAATAATCATCTCCTTTCTTCCTCCCCTCACTCGCTCCCTTCAAGGCGTAAGTGGACAGCTTTCTTTGCTTTGTCTTGAAAGGGCTCCAGGTAAGAGGTGGTTAAGAGGAGGAGGAGGAGGAGGGGGGAGGTAGTGAGGGTTCTGGGTCAAGGAAAATTTTGTCTCTGGCTTTGACATGATGGTGGGGATAGTGGTGGTGGTGATAGTGGTGGTGGTGATCCTGGTGGTGGTGAAGGTGAAGTGGTATGACAAGAGGGGGTTGGTAAGGTGTAATGGGGATGTGAGAGAGAGAGAGAGAGAGAGAGAGAGAGAGAGAGAGAGAGAGAGAGAGAGAGAGAGAGAGAGAGAGATTAAAAAGTGAAAGAATTAAAGGAAAAGAAAAAGGAAAGACCAGAGAATAAAAGAGAAAAGTTGAGAAATCTTAGAGAGAAAAGAATAGACTATTGAAAAAGAATAATTACGACAGGCAGAAGAAGGAGACGAAAGGCGTTGGTGAAGGATTGTTTTTGGCAGAGATGATGGTGGTGGTGTATTGTTGGGGGTTAGGTGGGAGTAAGAATTAAAGGTTACTGAATGTGGTAGTGGTGGTGGTGGGCGTGCTAGAATTGGTACAGTGGTAGTTGTGTACGTATTGTTGGTGGTAAGGGGGAAAGATTATTCTACGTGGTGGTGATGTGGTGGTGGTGATTCGTGTAAGAGAGTATGAAGTTGTATTGGTGTTGATTCTTTTGATGTTGTTGTTAGTGGTGATGGTAAGTATAACAAGGAATGGAATATTGTAAGTTGGTTGTTAGTGTTGGTGGTGGTTGGTGGTGTTAGTGGTGGTTGGTGGTATTAGTGGTGGTTGGTGGTGTTGGTGGTGGTTGGTGGTGATGGCTGGTGGTGTTGGTGGTGGTAGTGATAAGAGAAAAAGGGGTGCTGTAGGTGGCAGTGGTGTTGATTGCGTTGCAGTTGCTGGTGGTGGTGGTCATAGTAAAGGAATAAAGTGTTTGTGTGGTAATGGTGGTGGTTCTGGTGCTGGTGTCGGTGTAGGTGCGGGTGTAAGACTGTAAAGGGAGCATCTCTGGAGCATCTTTGAATAATTATCTACGTTCTCTTTTTTTCCTTGCCTCACGATGATATTTAGGTTGGTATTATAAGACACTTTGGCTTCTCACATCAGCTACTTCTAAAGGCCAAAGATGGGGTCAGTCAAGTTCTAGTGAGTGTTTCTTCAGGTTCATGGTACAGGAGAAGGGTCACACTACCACCAGGGTCATAAAACTACTCCTGGAAATGCCCACAACTCCTACGAAAGCCTGGTCAAATATGTGTTCTTGAGCGGCGAAATGTCTTATAATACGACGCTTACATTAGTGAAGTCTTGAACATCACCTCTACTACACAGGGTACATACAGCACGCGGGTAAAAACAAAGAGCTTAAGTAATTTGTGCTTCTTAAGGTAAATATAACCGCGAGACAAAGTAAAGAGATGCGGAGAGGCGCTACAATATGACAGAGTTGGTTGTATGGGTAGAAAAAGCAGCAACAGAGATCATAACATGTGCTTGTATGTCACCGCCTTGATGTGTCTATGAATGGGGGCGCGTTGTGCTGGTGATGATGGTGTTGTTTGTCGGCGCCAAGTATTGCTGTATTGATTGGTGATGTCTATGGCAGGTGATATATGAAGGAGGAGGAGGCGGAGGTGATATTGGCAGTGGTGGTGGTGTTGTTTCTGGTGTTAAGGGAGTGGGCGTGCCCGTGAGGAGGGTGGTGATAAACATGTCGGCCTTGGTGGTGCGTGTCATTATTCACTTGTTTGAACAAGAACGACAATAACAAGAAGGAAATAAAACGAATATTACCAAGTAATATGGATGGTCATAATGATACTACTACTACTACTACTACTACTACTACTACTACTACTACAACGAATATAGTGATGATGGTAATGCCATAACAAATAATTGTTCTTCTAATAACTAATATAATTATGATAATAAGAAAAAGAATTGTAATAGTTATGATAAAATAATAATAATAATAATAATAATAATAATAATAATAATAATAATAATAATAATAATAATAATAATAATATACTAAATTAATATCGTTTCTACTCACCCGCATCGCAAGTGCACACACACACACACACACACACACACACACACACCTGCCAGGTACAACATTTAATAACTATTTCATCGTGGCGTCGTCACGTCACCGGAATCACTCGCTGGTGATAACTAATTGACCTGCCCGTCCTGCACCTGTGTGTGTGTGTGTGTGTGTGTGTGTTTCTCTCTCTCGCCTCAGAAAGTGTCAATATGATTTCACACGTCGCCTCCCTTAAGCTGCTTCTTCTTTGTCCGTAAGTCACCAAGGTCCTGCTCCAGGGAATTGTTTTTCTTCTCCTTTTTTTCTATATTTTCTTCTCCAACGCTTTCTTTCATAGACCAAGAGGACGGAGCGACCTTACACAGAAGTCCAATTATTACGTCTCCATAGATGTATAGTGGGCGGTGGAAGTGGGTTTGGGGTCGGTTGGGGGGAGAGAGAGAGAGAGAGAGAGAGAGAGAGAGAGAGAGAGAGAGAGAGAGAGAGAGAGAGAGAGAGAGAGAGAGAGAGAGAGAGAGAGAGAGAGAGAGAGAGAGAGAGAGAGAGAGAGAGAGAGAGAGAATGAAGAGGTGTGGGGGGAGGGTGCGTTATTGAAGAAAATGAGAAAGTCGTTGATGAAATAATCTTATGTAATAGGAGTCACTTGTAGGGACTCCTCCTCCTCCTCCTCCTCCTCCTCCTCCTCCTCTCCCCTCCATTCTCTGCCTCTTGTTCTTTGTCCTCTTCATCATCTAAGGACCTGATAGGAAATCGACCATTTATCCCTTTTCTATTACCCGAGTTGTCGGTGTGATGTAATCAGTGTTTTTGGCGCCCTCAGTCCTCAGAGAAAGAGTGTCCCGACCTTCTTCCCTTTTAACCTTTCCCCTCCAATTATGGTATACAACTGAGGGTGAGCAAGGCGCCAAAGAGAAAATTACCGGCCATAGTGAGGTGGTAGTAGAGGGTGAACAAGGTGCCGAAACTGAATAGAAGATGGACAAGGTGTCAAATAACATAATGAATGAACCAGGTGCCCAAATAATATAAAGAGGTTGAACACGGTACCACAAAGAAATTAACCTGTCATTAAGAAGAGAAGTGGAAGAAGTAGAAAGGTAACGAGGGACAACAATAAAGAAGAAAAAAACCTACACAAAGGCGAACAGCGTCAGAATCACACACTATGATGAAGAGATGCTTTCCAGAGATGTTTTGCTAGCGCCTTCTCGCGATGCAGTTCGTTGAAAGGAAAAGAAACGGTAAGGCGGACTGTTTGAAAGCTTAGCGGTATGAGAGGTATTAAACCGGTAACCGCGGGGATCATGTTTCTTAAAGGCCTCTCTAAGCGAGAAAAAAATAGAAAAAAAATCATCACTCACGCAAACCATTTCATAATATATATCAACGCATTTGTGATCAGTTAATGCATCATCTATTTTTGGGGGTTTATATCATGGCGAAAATTTGGCCCGTCGCTGCTACACGGTAAAGCCACAAATTCGGCCCATCGCTGTATCGGGTTAAGGCGGGACAGATCCGGGTATTCCTTGCATTGGGCATTAGTGACGGGGTTGAGGAAATGAAACCACATGATATTTCTTACTTGGCACATCTCAGCCGCTCTAAAAAGTCCTCATTGTCCCTCTCAAAGCACAGAGCGAAGCCACGAATGGAAGGAAGACACTGTTACAGAAGCTAAAGGACCTGAGTTTTGCATAATGACTGAATTGCCCAACCGTGTGTGTGGCTTACGTGTAACTGGCGACGCATGAAGGACACACAGCGGCACGATATTATTGCACTGTTTAGTTCAGATGAAAAAAGTTTACTTGTATGTGTGTGACTTGCATATAACTGAAGAAGCATAAAGGGCATACGACATAATGACATGATAGTATGGCATTGTTTAGTTCAGGAAATAAACTTGAGTGTGTGTGACTTGCATATAATTGGCGATGCATAAAGGGCATACAACACAACGACATGGTATCATTACATTGTTTAGTACAGAAAATACTCCTGAATGACACATGTAATTGTCAACGATGCGATATTATTGCATTGTTTAGTTCAGAAGCAAAGCCGAAATGTGTGTGACTTACGTATTATTGGAAAAGCGTGACATAATAAACAACGCAACAACATGATATTATTACATTGTTTAGTTCAGAAGAAAAGCCAAAATGTGTGTGCATAACATGTTATTGGCGAAGCGAGAATAACAAACAAACGAGACAACGACATGATATTATTGCATTGTTTAGTTCAGAAAAAAAATCGCATGTCGTCAATGAAGCTTCTGACGTTTGAGAACATGAAGGGTGGGAACACGGAAGCCTGAGACAGGGAATGATTTAGGAAGATAAAAAATACAGGATAAAAAGAGAGGAGTACATGTGGGAGTGCCGTCAAGAGCATAGAGGGAGTTTTGTATTGACTAAAGGGGTGAGAGGATACGCATAGGTCACGAATAGACTGGAAGCAGACGTGAGGTATTCCAGTGAAGTATTTCTTGTTCCCGCATGTAGAAAATGCTCTGGTATGCAAGACGAGAGGCGAGAGGTACAAACAGCAGGAAAATATTTGAGTTGTTGTTGGTGGTGATGTTGCTCATGGTAGTAATAGTAGTGGTGGTGGTTTGGTAGTGGTGGTGGGTGGTGGTGGTGGTTGGTGCAAGTGGTAGTAGTTGTAGTAGAAGTAGTAGTAGTAGTAGTAGCAGTAGTAGTAGCAGTAGTAGTAGTATAAGTAGTAGTAGTGGTAGTAGTACAGTAGTAGTAGTAATAGTTGTAGTTTTTGTTCTTGTTGTTGAAGTAGTAAAAGTAATCGAAGTGGTAGTAGCATTAGCAGTAGAAGTAGTAGTTAGTGGTCATAGTAGTAGTTGTAGTAGATGTAGCAGTAGTAAGTAACTATAATAAGGATAATAATAGTAATATAAAAGAAAAACAGTGAAAATTAAGGGACCAATTAAGCAACAAAGAGAGAGCAAAAGTAATACGAGCAAGTGAAAGAGATATGAAAGAAAAATGAACGCGAAGCTAAAGGGTCAGAGGGCGATGACCACAATAACTCACAATCACACCAAGGAAACGCCTCCTCCACGTAATCAAGACCCCCGAACCTCTCACCACCGTCCTAACTTCCCCCATCTATTTTCCCTCCTTCCTTCAAATGAAAAATAAATAAAGATAAAACGGAGAGACACAATACGTAAACCCTCCATAATAGCGGTTCTTTATGAGGAATCTTGGCCTCTTGGCGGGTGGGGGGAAGAGGTCTGGATACGAGTTAAGGAGCTAATGAGGTGGTTGGTTCCTTTCCAGTGTCGTTATCAGACGAAGGGGCGGCGGTCTGAATGGGCAGGACTGATTGCTAACGACGGCAAGGAGAGATAAGAGAGGGGGTCAGGGTGAGAGAGAGAGAGAGAGAGAGAGAGAGAGAGAGAGAGAGAGAGAGAGAGAGAGAGAGAGAGAGAGAGAGAGAGAGAGAGAGAGAGAGAGAGAGAGAGAGAGAGAGAGAGAGAGAGTTTTGGAAGGAGGAGACGGAGGAGAAGGAAGAAGAGGAGACGAGAGGAGTGCAAAGGAAAGGAGATATCAGCGAAGAGAAAAAAAAAAGGAAAGAAAAAAAAAAGCAGGGTCGAAAGGAGAGACTGGACTGAAAAAAAAAAGAACAAGAGGAAAGAAATACCTGAAGGACGGAGATGAAGGAGTCTGTGGATATAAAAAATAGGAAGGGCAATCTCAATAAAACAATGGAGACAAGAAAACAACAACAGCAACATGAAAGGAAACTCAGAAGGAGGGAGACGAGGAAGTAAAGGTCTACACAGAGATGGTGGAGAGAAAGGAGAAAAAAACAAGAAAACAACAGCACCAACACAGAAGGAAACTCAGAAGGAGGGTGAAGAGGAAATGACTACACAAAGAGGGTGGAGAGAAAGGAAAAGAAACAAGAAAACAGCAACAACAAAGTAAAAGGAAACTCAGAAGGAGGGAAAAGAGAGGGTCGATATGAGGGAAAAAAGAAGTGGAGGGCAAGCGATGGAAAGACTGTAGTGTTTGTGGGGAAAAGTTTAAAGTGGGAAGGAGGGAAGAATGGAAGCTTAAGTTTAAGATATGAGGGCAAGGAGGAAGGGGGCGTTAGGGAGGGAGGGAAGGGAAGGGGCAGGAGGGGAAGGGAGAGAAAGATTGAATAGCTGTTGAAGAGGTGGTATTGTGCAGGAATGTGGGTGAAGGTAGCCCAGAAAAGATGGTTTAAATAAGATTAGGGGTCGAAGGAGGCAGAGTAGGAGAGGGAAGGTGTAGAGGGGGAAAGAAAGGACAAGAAGATGGAATGAAGGAAGAGAAACATAAAACAAAGAAGAGAAGCGGTGGAG
This sequence comes from Eriocheir sinensis, assembly GCF_024679095.1. Taxonomy (NCBI): domain Eukaryota; kingdom Metazoa; phylum Arthropoda; class Malacostraca; order Decapoda; family Varunidae; genus Eriocheir; species Eriocheir sinensis. The sequence goes on along the minus strand of NC_066512.1, from coordinate 12,956,929 downwards.
AAGAGGATACAGATAGAGAAAGAGGATGAAAGAGCGTTGATAATTATAAGAGGGATAACAGAAGAGGAATGAGAAACAGAAATGTGGCAAATATGACGGGAATGAATAGGGATAAACGAAAGGGAATAAAGGAGAGTGGAAAAAGAGTGGAAAGAGAATTAAAGGAGGAGGGATAAAGTAAAGGAAAGCAAAGACACGAAAAATAGGAATGTCTTGAAGTGGAGTCAGTCAACAAGGTCATCAGCAGAGAGAGAGAGAGAGAGAGAGAGAGAGAGAGAGAGAGAGAGAGAGAGAGAGAGAGAGAGAGAGAGAGAGAGAGAGAGAGAGAGAGAGAGAGAGAGAGAGAGAGAGAGAGAGAGAGAGACACTGTTGTCTCAAAACGAAAAGGGAACAAAAAAGAGAAAATAATTGGGGTCAAAAGGTCACGGCTTAGGGTGGTGAGGAGGGGTAAGCGATATAAGGGGTAAGGGTTGTAAGGAACGAGGGATGACTGGATAAAGTGTAAGGTGTAAAGTGTAAGAAGTAAAGGCTAATTGTTGAAGGGGTAAGGAGTGAGATGAATACGGTGTGAGGTGTGTGGGGCGAGGCGTGAAACGTAGAGGGTAAAGTGTGAGGGGTAAGGCGTTGGGTGTGAGGAGTGTGAGGTGCGGGAAAGTTTGTCTTCAGAAGAAAAGTCCGGATTGTTAAATATTTTATCCCACAACTGCGAAAGAAGAAAATGGAAGAAATGGAACTGAACTGATTGAAAAAAAGGGAAAGGAGAGGGCCCTGAGCCGATTAGCAGGGAAGAGAAGATTTCTGGACCCAAGAGCTTGAGACTCTGACGAGCAAAGCTCAACCTTCAAATTCTGTCATATATATATATATATATATATATATATATATATATATATATATATATATATATATATATATATATATATATATATATATATATATATATATATATATATATATATATATATATATGGCAGAGTGAGAAACCGGCATTGTTTAGAATACCTAGGCTTGCCCATCTATTGCTGATACGAATTCGCAGCCAGCTGCTGAAACTGCAAAGACCTGAACAGTCCGGGCTCACGCCTGTTAACTAAACAACTGATCGTATCCTAGCGCTTCGCGTACTGGTGGATCGTCGACTTGAGTTTGTCAAGGGATGCTTGCAGCCTACGTCGATCTCAAGAAGGCATTTGACTCAGTGCATCGCGAGGCACTCTGTGATCTTCTGCGAGTCAGTGGGATTTCTGCAAAGACTATTGATTTGCTGACTGGCCTGTATTCTGGGACAAAGAGTGCTGTGAAGTGTGTGTGTGTGTGTGTGTGTGTGTGTGTGTGTGTGTGTGTGTGTGTGTGTGTGTGTGTTGGGGTGGGGGGGTGGGGGCTTGTCCAGCTTCTTTCCTGTGAATGCGGGAGTGAGGCAGGACTATATCCTTGCCCCATCACTTTTCAGCACCTGTATGGACTGGGCACTAGGCAGAGTTGTGGACCAGAGTCATTGAAGAGCATCCATTGGCAATACCAGGGTCACAGACCTTGTTTTTGCCGATGATGCAGTAATTCTGGCGGAGTCGCTGAGGTTTTGGTGATGGCTTTCGAGGCGCTGCACGAGGAGGCGAAGCCCTTGGGATCTTAGGTCTCCTGGGCCAAGACCAAGGTACAGGTGTTCGGAGGCTTGCTAGATGAAACAGTAAGTCTGTTCATGTGTGTGCGATGACATTGAGATCTCAGAAAGCTTCACGTATCTTGATAACGTAGTTTATAACAACGATGAGTCTCGCCAGAAAGTCTTGCGGCGGATTGGCCTGGCCCACGGTGTTATGGACTCGCTCAACACGAGTATATGGCGTTGTCGATACCTGTGCAGAAGGACAAAGATTCGGATCTTCAAGTCCCTTGTGCTCCCTGACTTACTCTATGGTTGTGAGACATGGACACTAAATGGGGACTTGGAGAGGCGGATTGATGCCTTTAGTAATAAATGTCTATGAAGAATCATGGGATATCGCTGGAATGACTTTGTGTCAAACCAGCGACTACTCCGTGAGACTGATTCGACATATTACCTTCATAGTCCGTCAACGCCAACTCCGGCTATACGGGCACGTGGCACGTTGCCCTGAAGCTGATCCTGCTCATCGGGTTGTCTCTGTAAGATACAATCCTGAGTGGAAGAGACCAAGGGGACGCCCACGGAGTTCGTGGCTTGATCAAGTCGATAGATCCTGACAGGAGGGACTCAGGATGGGAAGGGGACCTGCATGCAGACTTGCTCGGTGGGACGCCCGGGCTTGGCGTCGTAGGTGGGTGAGGTGACGCACTCTCCGGCGTATGCCCCCACTAATTGATTGATATTTTCTCCCTAAAATTCGATATATGATAAATAATCCAGGTCCAGATGCGTATCGTATAAAAAAAACTCGGTAGTTATAAATTTCTTAAGTAAAGTTATTAAGTCAAATACATAATACGAGTATTCGAAACTTTGATTAAAAATTATCGGTGTATTGTAGAATGCGTAAATATTCTGCGCAATACCAGAGTTCCACATAAGGCCGGTAACATGTGCAGCAGGCTCCTACAAAGAGCACAGATGAATGCCGAGCAAAAGGTGCCAAAATATAGGGATCAAATTTAGTCAAGATGTGTTGATAAAATGCATAATTTGAAATATTATCGTTCAGTAATTCAGTTATCAGTGCTTTTTTACACATTTTCCAATATTTTATGACATTTATTTTCCTAGTTAATGACCTAGTTATGTCAATTTAAAAAAAATATTTTCAAAATCAGAAACAAACATTTTTTCTGTTGGATTTTTATGCAGAGTTAATATACTGTGGCTAGCAGTTGACGGTGGTGACGGCTACTGGCCCGTGTGTGTGTGTGTGTGTGTGTGTGTGTGTGTGTGTGTGTGTGTGTGTGTGTGTGTGTGTGTGTGTGTGTGTGTGTGTGTGTGTGTGTGTGTTGATGGGGAGGGTAATTTAGCGTTGGATGCGAGGTTCAAAACTGAGGAGCAAAGGTTTTATAAGGGAAGAGCAGGATGGAGAAGAAGGGGAGGATGAGCAGGAGGAGGGAAAGGATGAGAATGAAAAGAATTGAAAACAAGTAAAATAGGAGAGTCAGTTTGATGATAATGAAGAGAGAAGGAGGAGGAGGAGGAGGACCGAAACACAGTCCAAATGAAGCCGCCTGTGTTATCAGGTACTTTGCTTAGCAGGTTTTTCAGCTCCGCTAAGAAAGGCGTGTTAAGCCGTTTAGCACCTGGCAGGCAGCGAGAAGCAACGAACTAATCGTGCATTGATGAAGCGAATACTAACACCCACACACCCACCCACCCACCCACCCACCCACACACACGCACGCACGCACGCACACACACACACACACACACACACACACACACACACACACACACACACACACACACACACACACTCACTCACTCACATATTCTTATTGTTGATATTGTTAATAGTATCCAGTAATTCTTCACACTGAACGTAAAATAGCTAAGATGATAGTTGTTTAGTGCGAGCCGATAAGGGTACCTATGGGTTTCTAAACCTTCTTGAAGATACGGGTAAATTGCAAGGTGTTACTTTCAAGGTAACGCAATTTAATATAGCTAAATGACGTTACCGTAGAGAGGTTAATGGTATGTGGTGATACTTTCTCCAGGTGTATATTGGCCAGGTAAAAAGTGAGTGATTTATTCGAAAGTAACATAATACATTTTAATACATTTTTTTTTCTGATGAACAGAATATCGGTACCCTATATTTACTTTCATTATGTCTTTGTATTTTTAGTTTTTTTCATTTATTTATTCATTATTTATCTATTTACATATCTCCATTATTTCTTTCTTTATTTCTTCATCTACCTTTTTATGAGCAAGAGAGAGAGAGAGAGAGAGAGAGAGAGAGAGAGAGAGAGAGAGAGAGAGAGAGAGAGAGAGAGAGAGAGAGAGAGAGAGAGAGAGAGAGAGAGAGAGAGAGAGAGAGAGAGAGAGAGAGAGAGAAGGTACAAGATTATAGTTCCCCGTTAATAGAGGAGCTCATTAACTTCTTACAACGTACCGCGCTCTCATTTTTTCTCGGAAGCGGCTTTAGCATCCAATCTTGCGCCGGAAAAAAATAGACTCACAATACCGAACTTCTGCCCTGCCACCGACCCGTACAGCGGCAACACCTGGGAGCTGAGGGATGTGGTGAACAGGGGCGTAAAGGTTCCTGGTAGGTGGTACGTTTTCTTTAGCAAGTTTATTTTTACTGCGCACGATTGATAACCCTCAAAGCCGCTCCCATGAAAGGACTGATGGCGCGCTGCTTCGTGGGAATGTAATATATATTTAAAAAGATAGTAAGTAGCTCTTTTGATACGGGGCGAAAACCTATTCCTACTCTTTTTCTTTATCTTTTTCTCTCGAATAATGAAGAAAGAAACAGACAGAAAAAAGAGAAAAGAAAGAAAGAAGGAAGGAAGGAAGGAAGGAAGGAAGGAAGGAAGGAAGGAAGGAAGGAAGGAAGGAAGAAAGAAAGAAAGAAAGAAAGAAAGTACGAAAGAAAGAAAGAAAGAAAGAAGGAAGGAAAGAGAAAAATAAAGAAAAGAAACAAAAGAAAGATTAAAAGAGTAAATATGAGTAATTAAATAAATAAATAACTTTCTCTTTCTGTTTTTCTCATAATAGATAAAGAAAAAAAGAAAGAAAGAAGGAACGAAAAAAAAATATTATGAGTAAACAGAAATAAACGAATAAATAGACCAATATATAAATGTAGCAAGTAGAATGGATATATAAAAAATGATTAATTATAGCTGGTAAATAAACAAAAAACAGGTGGAAGGTGATTGTTCGTTTAATTGTGTTTTCCGGATAAAAAAAAAACAATTCACTTCGTAGCAATTTGTCAACGAGAAGCTTAACGAGACGAGGACGAAGTGAGATAGATAGATAGATAGATAGATAGATAGATAGATAGATAGATGGATAGATAGAGAGAGCTAGAGATAGATAGATAGATAGATAGAGCTAGAGCTAGAGAGATAGAGAGAGAGAGAGAGCGAGCTAGAGATAGATAGATAGATAAATAGATAGATAGATAGAGCTAGAGATAGATTGATAGAGAGATAGAGAGATAGATAGATAGATAGATAGATAGATATAGAGATAGAGAAAGAGCACTATATATATATAGATATAGATAGAGAGATATATATATATATATATATATAGAGAGAGAGAGAGAGAGAGAGAGAGAGAGAGAGAGAGAGAGAGAGAGAGAGAGAGAGAGAGCTAGAGATAGATAGATAGATAGATAAATAGATAGATAGATAGATAGACCTAGAGATAGATAGATAGATAGATAGATAGATAGATAGATAAATAGATAGATCGATAGATAGAGCTAGAGATAGATAGATAGATAGATAGATAAATAGAGATAGATAGATAGATAGATAGATAGTTAGATAGACAGCGTACTGGACCCACATTCGCCGCGTGATGGACGACGCGGGTTCGAATCCTCACGCTACCACTCGGATTTTTCAGTCACCGCCGAGTGGCTTAAAACTACCCACATGCTGTCCTGAAGACCACCCATCAACCCGGACTCTAGAGGAAGCCGTCCAAGCGAATCAAGTACGAGTTCCGGGGGGCAGCATGAGCCAATGCAAGATGGCGCCACTATAAACACTCGCCTGCGCCAGAACGGGCTGGGCCGACCATCAGGCCCCACCTGGAAGAAGCCTTGGGCCGACCATCAGGCCCCACCAGGAAGATGCCTACCGGCGCAATAGGCAACAACGTAAAAAAAGAAAAAAAAAAAGATAAAGAGAGAGAGAGAGAGAGAGAGAGAGAGAGAGAAAGAGAGAGAGAGATTAGGTCCATCCCCCAGTCTCTCCTATTAATATATTATAGCCTTTTCCTCTCTTAACGTTTTCCTCCTCTATTCTCCCTCCTTTCTCTCTTTTACTTTCCTCTTTCAATCGTATTCCCCCTTTTTGCTTCTCTTTCCCTTTCTTTTTTTTCTTTTTTCTTTCTTTCCCGCTGTCCCGTATACTTCCTCTCCTTTTATCTTCCCTCCTTCTCCTTTTTCAACCATTCGTCACCCATTCGTATTCCATCTTTTTCCTTCTCTTTCCATCTACTTTTACCTCCCACTCCTCTTCCCTTCCCTGCACTTCCATATCCTTCCTCTTCTATCATCTTTTCTTCTCTCTCCACCCTTCCTTCACCCCTTCCCTCCCCATTCCCCCTTTCCCCATCTCTTTCCTTCCCCTCCATTCCCTTGTCGCCAACACAGTAACCCACTTGCGGCCCCCACAGACCTAACTGCCTGGGTAGCATTTTAATCCTATTTTCCGCTACTCAGTTTAGGATTGCAGTTCTATCAAGGACGGCTCAGGAAAGTCCACCGCACCCAGAGCACCAGCCTGCAGGACTCCACCATGGCAAGGAGCAGGGTGGTGGGAGGGAGGTTGGGGAGGGAAAAAGGGAGGAGTTGGATGGGTACATATTTTCCAACACTTGATACATGTATTCTTTATAAATTCAAAGGTCTTATCGTGGCACCTCTGTCTTCTCTCTTTCTTTCTTTCTTGCTATTCATTTTCATTTCTATTCTTTGCTTGGTGGGTACCCCGGAACTTTTTTTTCCTTTTCCAGCTGGCAGTGTTATCGCAGCTTCAAACCCATAACAATATCTTTCAAACCACTCCCTCCTCCTCCTCCTCCTCCTCCTCCTCCTCCTCCTCCTCCTCCTCCTCTTCTCATCGGCAATGGGTGCAAGTTAATTGAATTCGGGTCTATGAAGAAGATTGGTGGAAAAAAAAATGCTACACAGATAGGGCCGCGGAAGAGAGCAACAAACACGGCTAGAATTAATGTGGCTTGGGTCATGTTTTGCTTGCCGTCCGGAGTTGTTTTGTACGGATCCAGTGACCCGCAGCGGACTCGTTCTCTGTATTTGTTTGTCTGTTTGTCTGTCTGTGTCTTTTCTTCCCTTATTGCTTTCCTTCTTTCTCCTTCTCTCCTTCCTTTCCTTTTCTCTCCGTCTCTCTTTTCTTCCTCGAGTTCCCCGCAGCGGATTCATTCTCACTGTCTGTCTGTCTCTGTCTGCTGTCTGTCTTTCTGTCTGTCTGCCTGTCTGTCTTTCCTTCTTTCTTTCCTTTCCAAATTCCTTCCCTTCTTTTTCCATTCATCCATTTTTCTTTCCTTATTCTTTTTCTCTTCGTATTTCTTTCCTTCCTTTTTTCTTTCCCACATATTTTCTTCCTTCCTTTCTTCCTACTTCTCTCTTTCTCTGTCTGTCTGTCTGTCTGCCTGTCTGTCTTTCTGTCTGTCTGTCTATTTGCCTGTCTGTCTGTCTGTCTGTCTGTCTGTCTGTCTGTCTGTCTGTCTGTCTGTCTGTCTGTCTGTCTGTCTGTCTGTCTGTCTGTCTGTCTGTCTGTCTGTCTGTCTGTCTGTCTGTCTGTCTGTCTGTCTGTCTGTCTGTCTGTCTGTCTGTATTTGCCTGTCTGTCTCTCTGTCTATTTGCCTGTATGTCTGTCTGTCTGTCTGTCTGTCTATTTGCCTGTCTGTCTGTCTGTCTATTTGCCTGTCTGTCTGTCTGTCTGTCTCTCTCTCTCTCTCTCTCTCTCTCTCTCTCTCTCTCTCTCTCTCTCTCTCTCTCTCTCTCTCTCTCTCTCTCTCTCTCTCTCTCTCTCTCTCTCTCTCTCTCTCTCTCTCTCTCTCTCTCTCTCTCTCTCTCTCTCTCTCTCTCTCTCATTATTTCCTCGCCCCGTGTTGTTTACCTTTCATCAGCCCTTATTGAACTTTTCCTACCCACTGGCACTGTTTCCCTCCTATTTCTTTCCGACAATTAATTTCCGTCTCCTGATGTTGTTTCCCTTCTTTCTCTCTTTACCTTATGCCGTCCATTTACTCTTTTTTTTTCTCTTTGCTCGCCATCCTGATCAAAGGCTGTTTTCTTGTCTTCCTTTTCTCGATCAGTTTTTCTTTCAATATTTTTTACTTTACCCCTTTCTAGTCTAGAGGTAAAATCTGAAAAGGGGCCTAGAAATCACTTTAGGGAGTACGGAATGTTAGGAGCTGGCATCCATGTCAGACTGTTAAAGTGGTCCACAGTGAACATATTTCAGGTGGATGCCCATTAAATGTGACCTTTTTAAATATTTTACAGCCAAAACAAAGTCGCCGCTATTATAGAAAGCTCCGGATTCTAATAAAATGACACAACTTTGTATTTATTCAAGATAACATAATGAAATTTGCTGTATTTGAAGATATTACTATAATACACACATCCTCAAAAGATCTAAGCTATACCTTATCTATTCCTTTCCCTATGTACAGACAAATATGAAAATATGCTCTGAAAATCCAACTAAATCGATATCTGGATGCATAATATTACGCTGGTACAAATGTACGGACATGCTTTAATGAAGTTCTTTTGATTTAAAAAACTGTGTTGGGATATTAACATAGACATCAGTCTTCCGTGGTCTAGTCTGAGTCATCTTGGGCACTGTTCAAAGGATTTCGACAAGTTCCGTCAGCGCAACCACAACCGGCGGTACATCTCAGCTCCTTGAGACGACAACTGCATCTGTGAGATTCGCAGTCCTTGCACTGGCATTGTGTAAGCTTGAGGTAAACCGCCGGAAATGGTTCATCACTCATCAGATGAGGAAGTATATGTCCAGTTGTACCGTCCTTGTTCCATCCATTTCCCACCGGGGAAGATATATCTGGCCGTGCGATCAGTGAAGAGAGCCAAATTGTACACTGATGGTGTGCTCGCTTGATATGCAGGTTCAGAGAAGATCGGGTTGGTGGCAACTTCTCTGGTTCTTTGGAACCCTTGAGGAATAATTTGAAACGCACGTCATTGATGTTTGTGTCGTTTTCATTGTTCGAATACAGCCTGCAGATGAATCTCTCTACATCTGTCAGTGTTCTTTCGGTAAGTGTGGCGCGTCCGAGCCCGTCCAGTAAGGGACAATTCTTGGTGAACGTTTTCCATGCTGTTGTTTTGCCAATGCCACAAAATTGGCTGACTGTGTCGCAGCCAGAGAGGGCATGGAATGCTGGAAGATTGTGGCGGAGAGCTGGATCAAGATCTATAGCGTGCACAGCAACAAAGCTCCGTTGCTTCGCTGTTCCCGTTTGGAACCAAATCTCTCCAGATAAGTCACTGGCAAAGTGAATGAGAAGAACAAGGACGTCTGTGTCCCTGGAAATAATGATCAGACGCTCAAACCCAAGATCTGTCACAGACTTGGCGTGTAAAAGTATCCTGGTATCAGCTTCATTGTGGTTACATTTGAGTGAGTTAACGTTCGTTCCACGGGATGTTTCTACGGCCATTCTGTCATGGAATCCGCCAGATGTCACGACTTCACGATTCGGTTGAGTCGACTTTGCTTGACGAATGAGCTCCATGCTCAAAAAGTGTTCCAAGTCTTGCTTGTTCTCAGGGAGGTCAATAAATTGCCTCCAGTTGACGGGCAATGGAACGTCCCTGTTGTCTACTTTGCGACGTATTGGCCGGGTTTTCCCAGTCCGTAAAATCCGAGTGGTGTCCTTGATGGTATGTGCTTCATACCGATCAAACACGACGTCAGCTCTGGAGCAAGTGTCACTGAAGTGGCTGAAGACGGAGGCGACGAACCGGTCTGCGAGTTGTCCAAAGTTGTGAGCATTTGCAGGTTTGCCGATTGCTTGAACAACTGCCTGACCATCGATGATCACACAAGTTTTCAGATTTGCTATCGGCAGTTGTTTCTCTACAGTTGTGCTTGTCTGAAGAATATTTCCGAGAGCTGCTTTGTTTGTGGATCGTATTGCTCCGGATGTGTCTGCAAGTGATAGGGGAACCGGCGAAAGTTCGTGGCTGAGGATTTCCTTCAGGTCCACCTCGCGTCCAGCTTGTTTCGAAACAAGCAAGCGTTGAAATAGGTTACGGTCTGCTTTGACGGTCTTTTGCTTCAGAGCCGGATTTTTGTTCTGGATCTGATACATGCTTTTCAGCGTCGGACTTTTTGACTGTCGGAGCTTGTCGTGGAATCCCACATTTTTCGTGATGAGACGTGAGCCCACAAATTCTTTAAATTTGTCTTGCCCTTGCGCATGTGCTGTCAGCAGCAGCTTCACGGACTCGTTGAATTCCAGCGTCTCCGAGGTTTCTCGTTGGTTTCTTCGGGTCTTTCTTTTGACAGAAGACGCACAGAGTCCAGTCAGTACTTGTGTCAGAACTCCGCTTTTGACTCTGGCTTTTTTCACGGGAATCCATGTTGAAGCTCAACTCATGTAACCTAGAAAAATGCAAATTACATATAATAAATAATCATGTTGTATTTTTGTATATGATTGAAACATAATTTCACCAAATCATTATGGTGTGGCATGATATATATATATATATATATATATATATATATATATATATATATATATATATATATATATATATATATATATATATATATATATATATATATATATATATATATATATATATATATATATATGCATCAATATATTTAGGATAATTCATAGGTATCACTGAGACACAAATGCAACATTTCGGAGCCATATGTATGGTAATAGTCAACATATAGCCTTTTTTCGAAAATTAGTCGAATCTGACTATTGTTTATAAATATGCACATAACTTTATCAAAAATATATTCTTTGGCATTATATTTGCAGGACATCTCACTGGTATTACTGGAGTAAAATATACCAAATTGCAGAAACATACCCACAGTAAAAGTCAAAATATGGAGCGTGGTTTGTAAATTTCCCAAGTTCAGCTTTGATTTTTTTTGTACATTTTTGTGCCTCATCTGCATATAACTTTATCAGTTTTTTATGGAATGGCTTAATATTTCTCGGACACTTTACTGGTATTGCTGCGATGATATATGCCAAATTTCAGAACCATAGCTTTAGTACAAGTGAAGATATTGCACATTTCCCAAATTATCCATTTTCTACTTTGGCTGTCATTTTGTTTTTAGCATAAAAAAATTAAAAAGGCTCAAATCAATGGGCATCCACCTGAAATATGTTCAGTAGGGGTCATATTAACTAGCTGACATGGATGCCCGCCCCTAACATTCCGTACCCCCTGAAGTAAAATCTGAAAATTTTTCCACCAGTCTATTCATAAGTTTTGCTACTTTTTTTATTTCTAATTTTTCCCGTCTTATCTTCAATTAGTTTTTCCTTTTCATTTTATTCTTCTCCATTTTCTCTACTAGTTTTATTTCTCTAATGTTTGTATTATAACATCTCTTCCTTTTGTTATCAAGACATTTAGTTCATATTTGTATATTTTTTAGAACTTAAGTTTCTCATACAACAATATACGCGGCTGAGTTCGTGTGGTTCAGGTCTTTCTCTTCCCTCCACTGAGGCGCAACACTGGTTAACTGGCCACTTTGGTCCACCACTTATCCCTTTGAGACCTTTTATCGACTAACGAGGCGGGCAAGCGCCTCCCTTCCCCCTCCCTGTCTGACCCGAGATGCGTGTGATTGGTCAAGGTTTGCAGGAGAATGGATGTGATTGGGTGGCATTTGGTGGAAATGGAAGTTTATTTTTATCCGGTTATTTTTGTGCAAGATTGAAAGTTTAATCAACGAATCAAACAACTTAAACTTTTGAAGTCGGGCTTCATTCGGCGAGGCGGTGGCTGAGTGGTCGGCATGCGGGTGTGGTGTCCTGGTTGACCCGGGTTCAAATCCTGCCCTTCGCTACAAGCTGACAATTTTCAGTCATCACTGAGTGGCCTAAAAATACCCCCATGTTGTCCTGATGACGACCAATCATCCCGGACTTTCCATAAAATTCTAAAGAGGATCAAAGATAAACCCTGCGGGGCAGCATCAGCCAAACAAGATGACGCCACTATATAACACTTGCCTGTGCCATTACGACTGGGGCCGACCAGCAGGCCTCACCAAGAAAACTTACCAGCGCTATAGGCTAAACGTAAAAAAAAAAAAAAGGGGGGGGGGGGAAGAAACTTCATTATTATTTTTCAAGTTTTTTTTTTCTGTGGCATTATTCTTTTTTTTTTTTTTAGAGGAGTAACTTGTTGCAGATTTTTGTGTATGTATGTATATTTTTATGTGTCTTTTCACGGCTGGGTCTATCTCCAATTACTATTGTAAACTCTAAAAAAGAAAATATCTCTTCAGGACAGTTCATTTGTTGGCTACGTTTTATTATAATTTTGTCCGTGTAAGAAATTCAGGTGTTACGGGTTATTAAGGAATTGCTTCCTTGATTACTTGCAGAGGGCTTGGTGGTGCAGTGAAGATCGTGACTCCCGTGCGTGTGCTGGTTGCTGCTCCCAGGCTGAACCCTGCTCTGCGGCGTCGGTTGTTTAGGAGCAGCGCTTTCCGAGGTAAGATTGTGGCGCTAATGGGAAATGTGATGCCGGCCACAAAGATAACTGGTTCCAATTACTTGCTAAGGGTTGTGGGGCCTTGTCATATATGGAGGGCATTGGTGGCTCGTGGCAAGACTAATGAGCTCACATTAATTTTATTTTCCAGCACACATTCCTTCGGGAACTTATAAGCCGTATTGTAGATAAAAGGCATCACTTCCCTAGATATGATTAGAGTTTTCTCGTGTCGTGTTATCCCTTAAAGTAATTCTCTAGATGAAAAGCTGCTTATTTTCTGATTAAGGCATCGCTTGCATGAGGCAGGACGAGGCCGCTCATGTGTAACGTCCCTCCCACATGGCTTCGGCAATTTCCTCAGCCTCGCGGAGAATCTTGTTATAGATTGAAGGCGTCGCTATCCAATGGTCAGGCTGAGGCGTCTCGCGTAATGTCGTTACTATTACCCAGGGAAGACTTTGGGGATGTGCTGAGTCTTGTGCAGAACGTGTGTAGTTAGATGATCTTAGTGACACATATTCTCTCTCTCTCTCTCTCTCTCTCTCTCTCTCTCTCTCTCTCTCTCTCTCTCTCTCTCTCTCTCTCTCTCTCTCGAATGATCAGACAACCAGATAGACAGACAAACAGACAACACTAAATTTTTCCGCGCGAGAACAAATATTTCATGTATGAATATTATGTATTAAATCTGGAAACATCCCGAGGCTTCACGTGTACAGCCACCACCACCACCACCACCACCGCTTCTCATCTCCTTCTCCACCACCATCAAAACTACCACCCCCACCATCATCGCTTCCTCATTCCTCCATTTTCACCACCAACTTAACTACCATCACCACCACAACCACCACGCAGCACCTCTTCTTCCTCGTCTCTTCATCACTACCATCAACACCGCTCCTTCACTAAAATACCCTTCCCTCCAATCACCCTCCTCCTCCTCCTCCTCCTCATCATCATCATCAGGATCATCATCATCCTCATCATCATCATTATTATCATTAGCATCAACACCATCATCGTCAAAACTTTGCTTGTCTCTTCACCATCACCATCATCAGCATCATCAGCATCACTTCACCCCTGATCATCCCGTTACTCTTCCAAACGGTGCCTTGAGCTGACGGTCAGTACTATTGTTGCCTAACTGTACTGGGAACCGAACAACGAGGACATTAAGCTGATTCTGAGTAAGTGGCTTTATTAGCAGGTACCACACACACACACACACACACACACACACACACACATTCACGGACAAGTTTGCGGTGCGTATGATTACCGAACACTAATTTGCAGGGCCCCGAGCACTTCCTCTCCGCTTCATGATGGAACGCTATTAAATGACGTCATCGCGATATTAGAGCCATCACTTACACGAACAATAAAAGCTCGGCCCACACTCAACCTAATGCCGCCCGCTCTCCAGCGTAATGAACTTTTCTGCTTGTCAGTCAAAAAAG
>NC_066512.1:12925535-12938035 GCF_024679095.1 Eriocheir sinensis | reverse complement strand
GGTCATGTGATCATGGAGGTATTTATAGCCTTTACAAGTGCCGATATTGTGCTCAACCGGTATTTGTCCGTGCGAGCTCTGACCGGGACGAGAATATTGTGGTCTTGTGGGTCTTGTGGGGGGAGGGAGGGCGGATGGGAGTAGGTCTCTATGGCGGGTGTTGCGGAGGGGGGACTTGCCAAATTTGGTTAAGTTTATGTGGTTTCGGTTCTGAAGGATGGGCAGATTCAGCTGAGTGAGTGCGTTCTCGTAGTTGGTGTAAGAACTTCCCAGAATCTGTCTGCAAGCCCGCTTCTACACTCTCTCTAGTTGGCGCTGCTGGGTCTTGTTGATGGAGGAAGCCCAAGCAGGAGAGGCGTAGAAGAGTCTGGGGAGGATGAAGGTGGTGTACAGGTCCTTGAGAGTCCTTTGGGGGTCTCCCAGTGCCTTCATGCGCCTCAACATGAAAAGTTTGTAGGAAGCCGCCCTGATGATGGTGGTGACGTGCCTGCTCCAGCTTTGCTTGCTGTCCAAGGTAACTCCAGTAGTTTGGTGGATTCAACCACCTGCAGCTGGTGAGGACCAACCTTCAGGGCTGGCGGTGGGATGGCAGTGGTGGAGGTGTGGAAATGCATCACCACCGTCTTGTTGGTGTTGATGGTGACGTGGTTGTCTTGCGTCCAGCTCTGCAGTCGGGCCAGAATGTGTTGTAGGGGCGTGTAGTCAGGGGCTGTGTTGTTCATGGAGATGCCCACTGTAGAATCATCCACGTACTTCCAGCGATGAGGGGCGTCTATCAGTGCATTGTTAATCAGAATGAGGAAACAAAGAGGCCCCATGCGCGTCCCTTGTGGCATCCCAGCAGAGAGGGGCTGGAGGGTTGAGGTGCAGCCCTGATGACGTACGGCTTGGCGCCGGTGCGTCAGAAAATCAGCCAGCCAGGATGTCAGGTGGGAGGGAAGGCCGATGTTTATGGCCTTGGTGATAACAGTGGTGTGGTCAACCAGGTCGAAGGCTTTCCGAAAGTCAATAAAGGCGAGGGCAGTGGAAGTTTTTTTTCTGGTTTCCTGGTTTTTATGAATGAAATCAAGGAAAGTAATGAGACAATGTGTTGTGGAGGAGGCTCTAACGTTGCCGAACTGCCTCTGATCAAGTTTGTAATGAATAGTATCATATGCCCAGCTAAATACAAAGTCTTCACAAAGCAGGCTTGGGATTAGAGT
Source organism: Eriocheir sinensis (assembly GCF_024679095.1). NCBI lineage: Eukaryota > Metazoa > Arthropoda > Malacostraca > Decapoda > Varunidae > Eriocheir > Eriocheir sinensis. The sequence goes on along the minus strand of NC_066512.1, from coordinate 12,936,833 downwards.
GATGGCAATGGGTCTTAGTTCATTAAGTGAGGTGGGGTTGTTAACTTTGGGGATGGGAGTGATGAATGAAATTTTCCAATCTGGGGGGCATTTACTCTGAGTGAGGGAGGCATTTGTGATGGAGGCAAAGGGGGTAGCAAGTTCATAGGAAAACTCCTGATAAAGTTTCATGGGTAAATCCATAGGTGTGGTAGACCCTTTGAGTTTCAGGGATCTGAGCTTTTCGGCAATTTGAAACTCTTCCACAGCGGGAGGATTTGACGGAGAAGGAAGGTAGGTGGGGAGGGAGGCAAGGTCTAGGGGGGGAAGGCTTTGACAGACGGATGAGAAGTGAGAGTAAATCAGTTTAGCTGTCTCAAGGGGGGAGGAGGAGGAGGAGGAGGGGAGAAAAGGGAAAGCCGACGATGGGTTACCCAGGCCACACAAATGGCGTATCTTGGAGAACAACTTGCTGGTGTTGTTGCCCTCCAGGTGTTGTAGTTTGTGGGGATAGTACTCCTTCTTCGCCACCGTAATTTCCCTGATGACAGTGTTGCGAATGGCCCTGTACCTTGCTTGGTCCGTGTGGAAGGCGCTGTTTTTTTGCTGCATTAAGGTCTTAATCCTGGAGGTCATCCAAGGCAGGTCGGCTGGGTGGGTGTGTTGTGTCTTGGTGGGGAAGAAGTGGTGATAGGCCTGAGTGACGACGGTGAGGTAGTTGTTCCACTTCTCCGTGACGTCATGAACGGTTAGAACCTCGACCCAAGGATAACCCAGCAACCACTGCCCAAACTGCCTTATCTTAGAGTCAGGTGTCGAGCGGGTGGTCCTCTTGACCGTTTCGCACCTCTGTGAGATGGTAGGAGAGGGCGTCCATAGGACCGAGGTGAGATTGCTTCGGCCCATGGGGGGAAGGGGCTGAGGGGGGGAGTACCAGTCCGTCAGGTCAGTGAAAATAAGGTCCAGCATGTTCCTTTCGTGCGTGGGAAAGTTAGCAATTTGCGTGAGACACAGGTGGCTCGTAACGTCTGCATGTCTAGTTCGTTGAAGTCTCCACACAACACGAACTTAGCACCGAGGTACCTAACACGTGTAGCGTCCACTGTATTGATGAGATGGTTCACTAACGCAGGGCCGGAGGGAGAGCTGGTTGGATTGTACACTGCACATGGCGTCAACCTGGCGCGGGTGGCGGGAGGGGGTGGCTTTAATCCACATTGCCTCCACCTCATCGGGAACGTCCACATCGAGCACTGAGGGGTTGAAAGTGTCTCGGCACCACACTAAAACTCCACCGCCTCTCCTGCCCTCTCTAAGGCGGGAAAACACACTGTACCCGTCTACCTGGCACAGCCCTGGTGTCACTTGCCAGGGTTCCGTTATTGCCACATGTCCCGGTTGATGGTTCTGACTGTGGTAATAACCTCGTCAAGCTTGTTGTTCAGGGAGGTGACGTTAGACATCAGCAATGAGGGGAGGTTGTACCACACGCGCGGCACTTCAAAGTGTTTGTACTCGCTTTGCTTCACTATATTAGTCAAGATCTAAAGAAAGGTCGGCGGCCACGGCCACGAAATAGGTTAAGTGTTTAGTGTGTCGATGGCCGGTGAAGGGAGTATCCAGCTCCACGCCTGAGGTAGTGAAGGAAGTGCTGAGAGTAGCGGTAACCCATACTGTACTGCACTGCACTGTCCGATGATGGTGTAGGTGATAGTAGGATTGGGCGGGGGAAGTGTAGTGGTGACGGTGAGGATGAAGATGCGGGTGAGGAGGGTCACAGGCGACCCTTTAGCGGCTACACGGAGCACTCAGGTCACACACCCGACCCCGGCTGAGGTCAACCTGTGTATGTGTGTGTGTGTGTGTGTGTGTGTGTACGAGAGAGAGAGAGAGAGAGAGATTGTTTAAGGTGTAATACCGTAACTTGAGTTCGTTAATATACTTCTCTTTAGCGTCTCGGGTTTGGGGAGTCGGCGTTTAATAAAAAACTCACATAATTCATGAACCACAAAAGCGTGACTGTCCATTAATTAATATGTGAATGAAAGAGCCTCGTGGTGTGTATAGATCTGGCAGGCATTTGACCTCCACCCCCGACCCACACACTCATTTCCCCCACCCCCTCCACACACCCCACCCACACGACAAACACCGTTGCGTCATTACCCTCAGCGAGTCGTGGAATGAGGGCTCGCAGCTCCTATTGACCAAGGTAAAAGGAATACTATAAGGTAGTTTAGGCACACCCCCTCCGCGCACCTCCACCGTGACGTCATAGGAAATCCAGAGGTGGAGAGAGAGAGAGAGAGAGAGAGAGAGAGAGAGAGAGAGAGAGAGTGTGTGCGCGGTGGAAGAGAACGTAAACTTTAAAGAAAACCATCTGTATGTATGGTAAACTTTAAAATTACATTATGATGTTCACATAATACTGAAATTACTCAGTATCACTGTCTTATCCTCAAATTATCAGTATCTGAGACATGACCGCCAGAAAAGTTATAAAAATGTTTTCCATGCTTTCACATTAGGTGGATTATATTATTGTGACGACTTATTAGATGGTATGACATGTCAATTTTTATGTTGATCAGGTAGATGAGGAAAAATTATACTGTTGATAGACATCAACTAGCTGAATATAAACACATTGGTAATGACACATATACAAACTGTTGGCATCTTTATGTTATTTGTCTGCCTTAGCTACCCCTTTAATCAGAAAACGGAGCTTCGCTCTACACACTGGTGTTTGAATGACTGACAGTTCTCGACCCGCAGAACCCTGCTCTCGATATTTTCGGTGACGTCATCATCTACTTGCGCGGTGGAGAGGTTTTCTGGCTCCCCCTCACCCCCCCGCTAAACTACCTTATAGTATTCCTTTTACCTTGCTATTGACGGCCTCTCCAGAAACCAATCGCTATGAAACTACTGGTGCTGAGGCCCGAAGGTCTAAGGCAAGGAGAGGTGCTGAGTGGGTGGCGTGCTGAGTGACGAAGAGGCTTTCATGCGCGTGTGCTAAGGGCCATTTTCTTGACATTTCGGAGACCAGGCACATACATTTTAACAAGGCTTTAGTAGGAGTTGTGGGCCTTTCCATGGGTAGTTTTATGATCCTGGTGGTAGTTTAACAAAGCCTCTGTACCATGAACGTAAATAATTACTCATGAAAACGCATTTAACCTTTTTTTTTTTGGCCTTTATAAATAATTGATGTGAGTAGCGAAAGCGTCTGAGAATACCGACGTAAGACATTGTAGGGAGGCGATAGGATACTAAGTGCTATAAACTGACTGGTGCTACGGCGGGAGGGGCTTAAACAGGGAGGGGTGGTGAGTGGATGGTGTGCTGAATGGTGGACAGGCTTACATTGTGTCCGTGTTAAGACTTTGTAGGCAGACGGTAGGATGCAAAGTGCTATGAAGAGGCGGTGTGTGCTGTGTGTGAAAGGTTCTTACAAAACATAGCCTTTACAGGGAGGTGATGAGATGTGAGGTAAATAAAGACAATTGTTCAGCTTTGATGAATGAGGTGGTGAGGAATTTAATCCGAAATGAATGAAAGTATGAGTTGAGGATGGTAGAGGGCGCTGACAAAAGGTTAATGCAGCGCTGATGATAATTGTAGCAGCCGACCGTTGTAATAAATGAACTTCTGTGTTATCATGTGTTGTTGCTGAATTTATTGTTTTAGACTTTACCTTTGGGTTGGTCGAAATTGTATCCATGTTTTGTTGCAAAGCGTAACGTACCCTCTGTGTGGTCAGTTAACGAATCAACTTTCTAACTAACCTAACGAGCTAACTGTGCTGTGCCGACGTAGTTGTTGTTGCTGGGCGGGAGGCGGTGGCGGTGGCGGTGGGGGTGGGGGGGTAGGGGGTTAAGGAAGGCAGCGTGCATGGTGCTTACGGTCAGGTGAAGTGGCGGCCCAGGTAAATGTTTCGCCTTAATGGTGTTTAGAGTGGAGGCGTCAAGAGTGAATGGAGATGGCAAGTGGAGTGGATGAGATGGAGAGGTCTGGGGAAGGAGGAGCAGCAGGAGGAGGCGGAGGTATTGATGAGGATGATGGTGAAAGAGGAGGAAGAGAAGGAGGGAAAGGAGAAGAGGGTGGTGGTGTTGGTGTTGGTGGGGAATCAAGAAGGATATACAAGCGCACGTGAAAAATAACCTCAGGAAACGGGAAAGAATCATATAGAGATGTCTAATTCGTGTGTCTGCTGTGCTCCTGTGCTGCGTGTTTCATCGTTGCCGAATAAGATACATTTACGAACAGTTTCCTTTGTGAACAGTGTTACGGGCCAGATTGTTTACATTTATGGTTTGCACGTTTTAGTATATATTAAGAGTCTTCCTATTTATGCATAGAAGTGTTGTCTGGGTCTCTTTTCCTAGGTTTGAATTAGTGTAAATATAGAAAATCATATTTGCTTGCATCTGTTCAATTTTCAAGGGTATTAGGGAACATATCTATTTACAAACAGTTCCTGCTATAACAACTCGACGGATGGCAGCATTGTTTCATAGCCTGAGTTGCTTCCTAGGAGATTAAATGAAACACTCTGATTACCTGAAGTTGTATTGGAACCATAATGAAACGCCTGACTCGTATCCAAAGGCGAGACAAAAGGACATCCATCAACTCCATGAACAAAAAGAAAAATGAAACGAACACAGAGGATGATAAATTTACGGTTTCATATGTGACGATGTTCCATTGTGTTGCATGTAAGGAGGGGTGAGGGACTGTGTGTGTGTGTGTGTGTGTTTGTGTAAGACTGCATGTTATTATTAAGCATAAATTTGCGTTTTACACATAAACATACACACACACACACACACACACACACACACACACACACACACACACACACACACACACACACACACAAGTAAACAAACACGCACACCCACCTACCCACCTGCACAAACACAGAAACAAATAAACAGGCAAACACAAACACACAAATTTCATAATATTACATGTTATCTTAATATGCATGCCAAAAGTTGTGTTTCTCTTATCAAGTCTCCCAAACTTTCTCTCTCTCTCTCTCTCTCTCTCTCTCTCTCTCTCTCTCTCTCTCTCTCTCTCTCTCTCTCTCTCTCTCTCTCTCTCTCTCTCTCTCTCTCTCCAGTAAAAGAGCGTTTTCTCTTACCCTTATTATACAGAATCTTGTAATGGTATCTTCAGTCATATTAGTAAATGTTTATCAATAACGTTACCCCTCCTCTTCTTTGTTCTTTGTTCCTCCCCGCTCGCCTTTTTTCCTTTCCTTTTAATCTCTCTCTCTCTCTCTCTCTCTCTCTCTCTCTCTCTCTCTCTCTCTCTCTCTCTCTCTCTCTCTCTCTCTCTCTCTCTCTCTCTCTCTCTCTCTCTCTCTCTCTCTCTCTCTCTCTCTCTCTTTTAGTATAGCTTTATTCTATCTCACTGGTGTCTCCTTAATCTCCTATTTTCCTGTCCTTCCCACGTTTTTATTACGACCTCTTATCAGTATTTCTCGCCCTCTAATCTCTTAATTGCGTAGTACAATCTCCTAAACGCTCCGCCCCGGCAAAAGTTTCCTCCCTCCCTCCCCCGAGTATTGTAACCGCTTCCCACGGGTTATTTTTTCTCGTTTCCCAGCAATGGTCTGCCGCTTCGGGTTTGTAGTTTCGCAGTTTTCTGAAAGTTAGGGTTGTCTTTTTGTTCTTCCTGTCATGGATTATTATTTTCCTTCCCACTCTTACGTCTCTTTCTCCTCCTCCTCCCTTCCAACACCACTCCAGTTCAATTTCAGATTTGACATTGTTCTTTTCCCATTCTCTCTCTCTCTCTCTCTCTCTCTCTCTCTCTCTCTCTCTCTCTCTCTCTCTCTCTCTCTCTCTCCCACCACTTGGTCAGATGTCATGCAGTCATTCAAAATAAAATAACATCGTCAGCCCAGCCTCCTCCTCCTCCTCCTCCTCCACGCCCCTAGAATTTGGCTCAATTGACGAACGGGACGTGTAAAAGTACCAAGATAAACTAGAGACAAACAAGTCAACCGGACCCGACGACTTGTCACCCAGGCTGCTCATGGACTCAAGCAGCAAATACTCAAGCCACTCACTGCCATCTATAACTTGGCACTACAACAAAATAAAGTTCCCGAAAACTGGAAGCAAGCGAACGAAACGCCGATCTACAAGAAGGGAGACAAGAGCGAACCCTCTGACTACAGGCCAATTAGCTTGACTTCAGTGGCGGGAAAAGTTCTCGAGAAGATCATCAGAAACAAACTCGTCGTTTCTGGAAGACAACAGTATCATTACCGATGCTCAGCACGGTTTCAAAAATAAGCGCTCATGCTTAACCAACTTACTGGATTTCTTCAATGATATATATGAAAACTGGGATAATCATATCCCCAGCGCTGTTTTCTATCTAGACTTTCAGAAGGCATTTGACAAGGTCCCGTACGAACAACTTTTCAAGAAACTGAAATCGGCGGGACTGGGAGACAATCTGATTGCGTGGATAAAAGATTGGCTCACTGGAAAAAAAGCAAAGAGCTCTATTCAACGGGCAGGCCTCCGAGTGGCTCCCGGTTACAAGTGGAGTGCCACAGGGGTCAGTGCTGGGACCCATACTCTTCATTATCTATATCAACAACCTAGAACTATAATTAAAATCCACCCTTTCTTAATATGCTGACGACACCAAGGTGGGAGACTAGGCCCTCACGACAGCAGACTGCGAAATTATCCAGAGAGACGTGGACCAGATCACACAGTGGTCGGAAAACTGGCAAATGTCCTTCAACATTATCAAATGTAAAGTAATGCACATCGGGTCCAGAAATAGCAACCACACATACTACATGGGTGGCGAACCACTACAGGCATTGCAGGAGGAAAGAGACCTCGGGGTCACCATCAGCAGTGACCTGAAACACACAAAACACTGCAAGTCCGCCTACAATAAAGCCAACACTATGCTCGGGTTCATAGCGAGGAACTTCGAGTACAAAACGCCTTGAGTTGTGTTATCCTTGTAAAATTCGCTGGTAAGGACCCACCTGGAGTACATCGTGTAATTTTGGTCTCCTAACTACAAGAAAGACATTGAATTACTCGAGAGAGTACGGTAACGCGCTACGAAAATGATGCCATCATTGAGAACGCAACCTTACGAAGAACGACTCAAGCGACTCAACCTCTTCACGTTGGAAAGTAGACGACTGCGGGGAGACCTGATACAGGTCTTCAAGTACCTGAACAAGTTCAGGAATGTTGATCACTCCAAACTCTCCACCCTACAAACTAACCCGCGAACGAGAAACAACGGTAAAACAATTCAAGCAAACAATGCTTTGCGGATGTCGGCATGAGTTATTTTTCGAACAGAGTAGTCCGCCACTAGAACAGCCTTCCTGCAGGAGTGGTTAGTGCGAAAACAATCAACTCCTTTAAAAATCGCATTGACCGTCACTTTGCCTCGTCGGGAGTGAACTAAACGTATCCACGAGTAGGTGCAGTAGTGCTTTAATCCTTCCCGCAAGCCACTCCTGTGGCTGACGGATTGATTAAATCTCTAAAAGCAGGCAGCCTCGCAATGAGCCAAAAGGCTTTCTGCTGCCTGCTCGTCCATGTTTCCATGTTTCCTCCTCCTCCTCCTCCTCCTCCTCCTTCTCCTCCTCCTCCTCTACTCTTCATAGATTACCCCTCACCCTTTTCTCTCTCACACACATCCTTCTTCGCACTGGCCTTTCTTTCCTTGACTCTTCTCTCCTGTTTGCTCTCTCTCCTCATTCGCCCCCTTTTCTCTTCCATTACTCTTTCCACTTTTCGTTTCCACTCCCTTGTCCCCTATAACTCACTCTGATTCGCCATATATTTCTTCCCTCAAAAGTCTGTTCCTCTCCATTGGCTCCCTCTTCCCTCCTTTCGTCACCCCTCTTTTGATTCCTCCCTTTCTGCTAGTTCAATATCTTTCCCCTCTTCCTGCACCTGTATCCCGCGTCATATTCCTATGTTACGTTTTCTCTATCTACCGCACAGAATTCCTCATTCCTTTACCCTTTCTCCCCTTCTACCTTTACCTGTTTTTTCTTATTCCTATATCTCTTTTACTCCTCTCTACCTTGCACAGTCCTCCCTTCTTTACTTTTCTCCCTTCCGTCCTGTGCCTCTTCTCTCCTTCACCCCGCTTAGTTCCTTACTCTCAACTCGTTCTTTCCATCTTTATTTGTATCTCCTTTTCTTCACTCAAACCCATTTCCTTACTCTTCCTCCGTTCCTCCGTTCTTTCTTTACCTCCTCTCCCCTTCTTCAACCCAGCATTGTTCTTCACGCCCTATACTCTTTTCCCTCGTATTATTTTACCATTTCTCCTCTCCTCACTTTTTAACCCCTTCTCTCCTTCCTCCTTCAGCCTTTCTCCTCTCCTTCACTCTCTCCCCTTCTTCGACCCCGCATAGTCTTAACTCCTTTATCCTAATTTCCCTTATTCTTTTCTTTTACTCCATATTTCCATCCCGTTTAGTTTCCCGCTCCTTATTAACCTCTTCTCGCCTTCATATTCCCTTGCTCTTTTTCCTGCTCTTCATTCTCTCCTTTCTTATTCCCAGCATAGTTCTTTACGCCTTTACCCTTTTTCCTCTTATTCCTTTGTCATTTCTTCCCTCCTTTACCTCGTGTAGTTCCTCGCTCCTTGTTAAACCCTTCTTCCCGCCCTCCTTTACCCTCTCTCCTGTCCTTCATTTTCGACAGTCTCTCCTCGCGTCCGCCATTATTTTGTCAAAGTGAAATGAACGACTCATGAAAACGAAGAAGACTTGATTCTGCACGGTGACACATTGCCTGCCTCACCTGCCTTGCTCACCTTACCTGTCCCACTCCACCTTACCCGGCCCTCACCTGTCTCACCCCTCCTGCCTTACTTCATCTTTCTTACCTCACCTATCTCGTCTAATTGGTCTTATTGCTCCCGCCTTGCCTCCCGTCTTACTCCACTTGCTTATTAACTTCATCAGCCTCAACTTCCTTGCCTGTCTTTTTGCTGCATTTGACATTCTGCACCGATGGAGCCTCATTTTTCTCTCTTTGTTACAGTCTTATCTTGTTTGTTTCAGTTCGCTTCTATTTTCGTGTCTTAGCTAATGTTTTTTTTTTTTTTTTACCTTTGTTTCCATCTTTACCTGCCTCAAATCACCTTTCTCCTTGTGGGTCTCAATTTTCTCCTTTGGCTCCTCCATTACCTGTCTCATTCCGCTTATTTTCTCCTGTTCTTTGTTATTCCTATCATCTTCCCTTCTACTTGACCTCCCTCGATTTCCTTTCCTTTCCATACGCACTGGATTTCCTTTCTTCATTTCTTACTTTCCTTGCCACAGTTCACTTCCCTCTTCATGAGTCTTAGGTCCATATTTGCCTCTTCCATCTGTGCCTCGATTTATCTTCCCTCTCACGCGCCTCGGATATTCTTTCTTGACCATCCACTTTTCTTGCCGCAGTTAATTTCTCTTTTCTCTCCATATATCTTGGTTCTCCTGTCTTCACCTCTTCTATTTCACCTGCCACAAACCATTCTCTTTTAATGTGCCTTGGATTTTCTTTCTTCACATCTTACTTTTCCTGTTGTCGTTCACTTCTTTCTTCTGTTTTATCCGCCTCGATTCACCCTTTTTCCAGTCACATGCCTCGTTTCACCTGCTTCACGCAACATCCATCGACTTATGACTCACTCACTGTCTCCCTCATCCTCGACTTAGATCTATCCCTGACCTCACCTAGCGTCCGACATACGAAAAAGAACACTAATTATTTCTCACTGGTACAGGCCTCAACGTTTATTATGCACGTTTGGTTGGCTTCCTCTTGGTGTCCTGAAGGTGGTATATGAAAACGATTCCGTGTCAGTGTCGGCCAGTTTGTGGAATTATGAAACCTACGCCAGATATTTCAAACGTCATATTAGTGTTTATTAACGGATATGTGGCTAGTTTGGCTTTTTAATTACACTTTTGGACGGAGTTTAAGTGATGGATTTTCACAGTTAAGTCGCCATATCACAAACTCAGTCGTAGAAAGTGATATAAAAAATCAACAAAACCAACTAACCACGCCTTGAAAAACAGGTCAAAAAAGACAAATGAGCCCCATTACTATTGATGAAGACTAATTGGACGTTTACAAAATCAGGCCCCAGGGACGGGAAGGGAGTGTGTGGGCGGGGGGTGACGGTGTGGGTGAGAATTTGAGTGTATGATGTTGATGAAGCGTTTGGTGGATAGGGAATGTTTGATGAATGCATGAATGTTTGTTTGATAATGGGATGATTGTAGAAGAATTGTTTGTTTGATAAGGGAATGTTTGTTGAATGAATGGTTGATAATGGAATGTTTGTTTTTGAATAGTTGCTGAGAATGATTGTTTTAATGGAATGGTTGTCCAAGTGTAGTTTGTTATTAAATTATTGGTTGTTGAAATGAAAGAGCATTTGTTATTTTAATATTTGTTGTTACTGGAATTGTAGAATGATTCCTTGTTCAAGGAAATGCGTGTGGATATAAGTGAAGAAGTGTTTGTTTGTTTGATGAAACTTTGTTGATAAAATTTCCGCGTACTGATGTGTTAATTGATTGTTCTTATGGCATGTTTGTTTAATAGTGCGAAGTGCTTGTTCAGTGGGTAGTCTGTGTGTTGAATGATGCGTTTTTTGATGGAATGCCAATAAATGGATTTTTTTGTCAATGAAATTTCAGGAATACTTGGTTAACTAAATGTCTAGACATTATGCAGATGATATGGAGGAAGACAGCTGTTGAGGAATTAGTTTGTGGCGTTTTTCGTAACGTTTTAATTGGCCGAGCGCGGTGTGGCAAGAAATATTGCTTCATAGAAGTTCATAGGAACATTCAACACAGCGTAGACAAAAACACTTATTTTCAATATTGCTTCATGCAAGTTCTTTACTTGACTAATAGAACAATTATTTTTTTTCTTGAATTGCAATTCACCTATAACATAGCAATTGAATAATGGATATAAATCATTGTTTTTCTCCGGACTGTAATTGAATTTTAACTAATAATGTCTTGGAGGTAAATCATAATCTACAGACTTTGCTTTAACTGTGTTGTTAATATGTAAAATATATAGAAAATAATGTCGGAATGAAATGAAAATATTATGAAATATATAAAAGAGCATCTTTTGTTCGGGTTCGTTTTTACGAATAAACTTGAACATTTGCATGGAAAATATTCAGTATTTTTATTCAAAGTTTGCCGCCGATCAAGATTTGTTTAAAAACTCCTAGTTATGATTTTTACTTTAAACTTAGGGAAAAATAATAATT
>NC_066512.1:12860535-12920535 GCF_024679095.1 Eriocheir sinensis | reverse complement strand
TTTCCTTCTCTACCGCATCCTTTCCCTCCCCTCCATCATTCATTCTCTCATCTCATCTCATCTCTCTCTCTCTCTCTCTCTCTCTCTCTCTCTCTCTCTCTCTCTCTCTCTCTCTCTCTCTCTCTCTCTCTCTCTCTCTCTCTCTCTCTCTCTCTCTCTCTCTCTCTCTCTCTCTCTCTCTCTCTCTCTCTCTCTCTCTCTCTCTCTCTCTCTCTCTCTTTTTTGATCAGTAAGTCAAGTGTGCTCTTTAAAACTTCCATTTATTCTTGATTTATTTCTCTTCTGCCAATACCATCCTTTCAGCCTTCTTCGTCCCCCTCCCTACCTTCACTTCTAACCCCCTCTTCCCCCTACCCATACGTCCGAGGTCAGCTTGGCACAAGACATATTCCTTTTAACTTTTTCGTTCTAGCACTGCACTCCTTCCTTCCTTCCTCTGCCTCTTTAACCCTTCCTTCTCCATATATTGTAAGCCGACACCCCGATGGCCATTTCCTCTCCATAATCCCATCCTTTTTCCCCTTTCTCCTATTTCTTTGGGTGGCGGTCAACTTACGCCCCTTACCCATTTACTCATTTGGCTTCCCTTCTTCGCCCTCTACACGTGGTTCACTGTCCTTTTGTTCTCGGTATGCCTTCTTTCATTTCGCACTTTTCTGACCTATTCAATTTTTACATGTCCCTTATTTTTTCCTCATTAATCCCTTATTTCATTCTGTACGTGATTTTTTTTCTTTTTCCTTGTATAAATTTTCCCTTCCATTTTTCTCCTGCCACATATCTCCTTTTCCTTTGCCATCCTTCGTGTATTTCCCCTCTTTTCTCACCTTCCTACCCTACTTAAACCTTTGCTAGTCTTCTTTTCCCTTCGAGGAACGACTCAATTGACTCAATCTCTTTACATTGGAGAAAAGACGCCTACGAGGGGATTGGATTCAAGTCTTCAAGTACGTACTTGACAAACTTCAATAACGTCGATTACTCTAAATTCTTTGAACTGCAAACCAATTCAAGAACTTGAAATAACGGTTTAACCATTCAGTCGAGTCGATGTAACACAGACATTGGAAGGAGTTTCTTTTCAAACTGAGTCGTCCGCCACTGGAACCGTCCCTCCCCTTCTTTCCATTTCTCCGCTTCCTTTCTTTCATATCCTTCTTCTCAGCATCTATCCCTCTACCCCTTCCCCGTCCCTCCCCTTCTTTCCATTTCTCCGCTTCCTTTCTTCCATATCCTTCTTCTCAGCATCTATCCCTCTACCCCTTCCCCGTCCCTCCCCTCCTTTCCATTTCTCCGCTTCCTTTCTTCCATATCCTTCTCCTTAGCATCTATCCATCTACCCCTTCTCCGTCCCTCCCCTCCTTTCCATTTCTCCGCTTCCTTTCCCTCCTCCATATCCTTCTCCTCAGCATCTATCCATCTCCCCCTTCTCCGTCCCTCTCCTCCTTTCCATTTCTCCGCTTCCTTTCCCTCCCACATATCCTTCTCAGCATCTATCCATCTACTCCTTCCCCATCCCTCTCCATCTCTCCATCTACTCTTCACTCTTCCCTATCCCTCGCACTGTCTCTCCTCCGCCTTATCTAACCCCATTCCTCGACCCTCTCATCCTCTTTATCTTTCTATCTACTGCTCACTTCTCCCTATTCTTCTCCGTCTCTCCATCGCCTTATCTGTCCCAACCATTCCTTCCCATCTCAGTCACCGGAGGACAGACATACAGCCCCTCGGGTCTTGCAACACACCACCCAGAGAGGAAACACAAAAAGGAAAATTGGGAAGAATAACTCATGTTCTTCCTTCTTTCCAACCCTCAGTTTTTTTTCCCCTCTCTTTTTCTTGTCCCACTTCCCACTCTCCTTTTTTCTTTTCCACCCCCACCGACTTTTTTTCTTTCACCCCTTTTTCTTGTCCTTCTTCTCACTTTCCTTTCGTCACATTATTGCTTTCCCTTCCGTTCTCCTCTTGACGACTTTTTTTTGTTCCCCTTTTCTCTCCGTCTGACTTATTATATTGTTTTCCTAATCTTGCAACCTTCTTCCTTCCCTTCCTTTCTTCCACTTTTGTTCCCTGCCTTCCTTCCTTTCCTCTCTCATTCCTTCCTTTGTATCTTTTCGCTTGATTTTGTTTCCTTCCCATCCCTCCTTCTCACCTTCCTTTCTGTTCCATTTATCACTGTTTTCCCTCCCGTCCATAAATTCCAATCTCTCCATCCCCGACGTCTGTATAATCAATTTAACTCTTTCCCTCCAATGTTTCTTCTCGTGCTCGTATTACTGTTTTCATTCCATTCATGCATCTTTCTCTCCGTCCATTCATCCGCTGTTTTCCTGATTGGCGGAAGAGAAAAATCCCCCGAGTTGAATTCATGCTTGTATTCGTGGTGTGTGTGTGTGTGTGTGTGTGTGTGTGTTGAGATAGACAGAAATATTCTCTCTCTCTCTCTCTCTCTCTCTCTCTCTCTCTCTCTCTCTCTCTCTCTCTCTCTCTCTCTCTCTCTCTCTCTCTCTCTCTCTCTCTCTCTCTCTCTCTCTCTCTCTCTCTCTCTCTCTCTCTCTCTCGAGAGAGAGAGAGAGAGAGAGAGATACATTCAGCTTGACGCGGCGAGAGAAGCGGCTGCACCACGAACCATATGACTCTGGGAGGAGGCAAACTGGCCAGCCTTGAGGCAAGCCCTCAGCACCACAGACTGGGAGGATCTAGTGGCTGAGGATGTGGAAAAGAAAGTCAACGCCCTCACCTCGAAGCTGCTCGCCCTCCAGGCTCAGCTTGTCCCTCATCGCACGTACCTCGCCAAGGCCATTGACCCAAAATGGTTCGGCTATCGCTGCTATATTGCTGCCGAGGCCAAATATGCAGCCTGGCGGAGGTACAAACAACGACCCTCCCATCAGAACTTCCTTCTACACCGAACAGCGTGCAGGAGGATGGCAGCCACCTCCAAGTGGGCGAAGAAACACTGGGAGGAAGCGATGAGGAGTAAACTCACCGGCCCTGGAGTGGGTAGCAAGACGTGGTGGGCTCTCGTCAAGGAGCGGCAGGGAACGATGAGGCAGGACAGCGTGCCCCCCCTCACCAGGCCAGACGGGTCCACGGCCACGAGCAGTGAGGACAAGGCTGCTCTCCTGCCTGAACTATTTGCACGAAAAATGCAAGTAGATGACCCCTACCGCCCCCCATCCATCCTCCCCCGGGAGTCTGACCACACCATCACGTCGGTCTCGGTCACCGCGACACAGGTGGAGAAAGTACTCCGGGATGTTGATGCGGGGAAAGCCACAGGTCCTGATAACATCCAGGGTGCTAAAGAACTGTGCCAAGGAGCTGTCCGAGCCTCTCGCCAACATCTTTAGTGTCTGCCTCGAGGAGAAGAAGTGGCCAGCCGCCTGGAAGGAAGCTAATGTGGTTCCTGTCCACAAAAAAGACTCCAGGACTGACCCGAACCACCACCGGCCCATCTCCCTGCTGTCCGCCATGGGTAAGGTGTTCGAGAAGATGCTGGCTGCTGTCATCGGGAAACACCTCACCGACAACAACCTTCTCTCTCCTTACCAGTTCGGGTTCAGGGCGGGCCGCTCCACCTCTGATCTTCTCCTCCTCTCACAAGAGTGGCAAGATTCCCTTGATGAAGGCCTGGACACACTCGTGGTGGCGCTAGACATTTCCGGCGCCTTTGATCGAGTGTGGCACTCTGGCCTACTGGCAAAGCTTCGTGCCAAGGGTATAGAGGGGAGTCTGTTGACTCTGCTCGAAGACTACCTCCAAGGTAGGTCGCTTCGGGTAGTCGTCAATGGCCGGACCTGGACGCCTGCCCCCATAGGAGCCTTAGTTCCACAGGGCTCAATACTGGGGCCAGTCCTGTGGAACATCTACATAGATGACCTACTCCGCCAGCTCCCTGTAGTCAAAGCTTATGCCGATGACTGCACCATCGCTGTCTCGTACTGCCGTCGGGACAGCAGGCGTGCCGTAGCTGCAGTCAACAGGCAGTTGAAGGTTGCTGAGGACTGGGGGAAGTTGTGGCAGGTCAACTTTGCTCCCGACAAAACTCATGCTATGGTTGTCTCTCGGTCTCCCGCTGCTACACAGGGCGTGGAGGGACAACTACGGTTTGGGGACGTCCAGTTGCCCCTCCAGGATAACATCAAGGTCCTGGGAATCACCATCGACCGGGAGCTGCGCTACGACCAGCACATCGCGACTGTGGCCCGCCAGACCTCTCAGCCTGGACCCCCGAGGAATCCTGACGCTGTACAAGGCACAGATCCGCCCTTGTATGGAATACGGTGCCTTGTCGTGGATGTCCAGCGCCGTCACCCACACCCGGCGCCTTGACGCGGTGCAGAGACGCGCCCTCCGACTGCTGGGGGATGAGGTGGAGATCCCTGCCAGCATGACATCCCTGGAGCACCGTCGCGACGTAGCAGCACTGGCAGTCTGTCATAAGACTCAGGTGCTGCACACGCCTCATCTCAGCAGGCTGTGCTTGACGCCACACCTCGCCCAACGAGCGACGCGACAGGCAGCAGCCGGGAGCCAACGAGTGACGGTGCCTCACTCACACACGTCGCAGCACCAGCGGACGTACAAGGCCAGGGCAGCGCGTCTTTGGAACGGCTTCACGGAGGCCACGCCTGATCTGGAACGCATGTCCACACACCAGGCGAAAGTAGCTGCCAACATTTGGAGAGGCACCCTCCCCACGCCGTTCCTGCTCCACACTTGACATGATTGTAAATATTGTAATTAGTGTTTATCATATTTATAATATATCCTGTATACTTTGTAAGTATGTTTTATGTTTTTGTGGAGCTACCCTCACAGGTATCTGTACATTTGAATTTTTTTAAAAATAGTTGTGGGTGCCAACTCACAACTTTAAGTTTTCCATCTCTGTAAATATATGTATACATGTTTAAATAAAATAAGAGAGAGAGAGAGAGAGAGAGAGAGAGAGAGAGAGACCCATCCCCTTTACCTGAACTGAGAAGTGGTTTTAAGTTTTAACCTCATCTCGCTTATGCGGTACAGTCTTGGTCTACCTTATAGAATTGGAATCAATATGTTAGAATCAGTGTATAGAAAGATGACAAAAAATACTCATGGTTTGAGAAACTTTTCATATGATTTTAAAGTTTTAATTTGCATCTAGGAAGGCGAAGGCTACGAGGAGACTTGCCTGAAGTTTATAAATGGATGAAGGGATTTGCTGTGGAGATGTCAATAAGTAAGTATGTAATAAGTAATAAGTAGAAAGGCAGGATCGAACACGGAATGATGGGTGTAACCTAGATAAACTCAGATTCAACAAAATCTTTGCAAAAATTAGTGGGGGTCACGTGGTAAGTAAGCTAGGAGCAGCGAGTAGCGGGCTTTTTTTTATTATTGTTTTCTTTTTATGTGTGCCTTTGAGCTGCCTCCTTTGTTGTAAAAAAAAAAAAAAAAGTGCTAGTACGATATTTACCTTCTAGGAAAGAGTTGGTGGCTTCATGATAGCTAATGAAGGTTGGTGTTAGCTTTACAGATGAGTTGTGAAAAGTGATTTACCTCGTGTTGACGCCTTATGTTCTTATGATCAACCTCCCCCTTCACCCTCACCTCCCTCCCACCAGCCCACCACCTTCTTTACAACCTCTCCTCACATACCACACCAATTGCCTGTACCTTCTCCCCCTCCCCCTCCCCCTCACCCTCACCAACACCTCCATCACAGCCACCCCTCCCACCAGTACACCAACACCGCGGAAGTTTTTTTTTTTTTTTTTTTTTTTTTTTTGTCGCAAGGAGGAAGGAATCTCTGGAAATGGAATTCGACGATCTTATTCTCCGTGACTTTCTGCGGCTCAAGAGGGAGGGAGGAAGGGATGAGAGAAGGAAGATTTGGGGTTGGAGTCCCACACACTCCGGTGACGGGCTAGGTCGGGTGTTCCGCCGACGTCATGTTATCTCAGCGTTGAAAGGTCCGCAGTGTTTGTGTTGCGACTCATCTTATTTTTGTGTGGAAATTCAAGTTATTTTTGTGTTAAAATTCACCAACGTAATCCCAAACGTCTTATACGGTGCTACTTTAAAACTCTCTCTCTCTCTCTCTCTCTCTCTCTCTCTCTCTCTCTCTCTCTCTCTCTCTCTCTCTCTCTCTCTCTCTCTCTCTCTCTCTCTCTCTCTCTCTCTCTCTCTCTCTCTCTCTCTCTCATATTTATTTTTACCTGTCTTATTTATTTATTTATTTATCTATATCGGAACACGCAATGGACTTGCATTTAGTAAAGCAAAAAAAAAAAAAAAAAAAAAAAAGGTCTCCCTCTCCACGTTAGGTAAAGCAACACCTGGCCTCCTAATAACAATCTGGTGCCTCTGGATAAATAAATAGATAAAAAACTCAGTCCACTTGCGGCGGGCATTAGTATCTCGAGATACCGGAGCCTCGTGATGACACCCTCGAGGCCTCGCTGACAGCAAAGCAGATGTGTCTCGTCTTACTGGAGGCGCCGCCAAGCTACTCGAGGCACCGGCTGAGGGTTTGCGAGTCACTGAGCGCGATCCGACACTAACTGAGGGTTCCTGACGACACTCGCACGTCCTTGTGATCACTGAGGCGGAAGGAGGTCGCTTTGCCCCCTACGTAAATGCGATTGTTGAGCGGGTCGAGGCATCCATCCCCTGCTGAGGCTCGTATGCAGCATCCCGCGTGGCTTTTAAAGGGAAGATGAAGCCAATGATCGATGAGGCGGTGGAGGGTCGTTTCTTTACTACCTTTCCCCAGTGCATGCTCAGAGGGTCCAGATATTCCCCAGATGAGAGTCTTGCATGCGTAACATCACTCGTGGCTCCTGAGGGTGTTAGGAAGGCAAGGGGTTTTAACATATATTGGGTATCGAAGTACTTGTTTTCTGAGGCTCGTTACAGAAACATTCGTGGTTCTAGAAGGTCTGTTAAAGGTAATTATGTGTAACTTTTACACGAGTCGTTTGACGTGCATCTCTGGAAGCTGAATATTTAAATGCAAGTAAAGGGAAAAATATATATCTTATTATATATATATTTTTAAATGTGTGAATAAGCAGGGTTTATAAAGTTGTCTCATATGTAGTGCGTAAATAATTGGGCGAAGTAGGACGATAATATTTAAAGTAGAATTGGCTTAGTATGGACCGATTTTTAAGCTTCAACAACTGTCAGTGTGTAGTATAGCCAGACGGACCCCGCGGACTAAATGTGCCTGGACTCTGTGATTGTTTTTCCTAGTGCAGCGGCGGGGAACGGGAGGCTGCCGCTGATCCGCTAACCGGCCTTCGCGCTGCACCAAACCCTCGCGCTGGAATAGTAAATCCCTGAAAACTGAATGCGTTTGACAAAGTGAACTACAAATAAAAATGAAATTGAGATCGACGAGCAAAATGAAACTGCAGCCGAATCACTCTCGAAACAATAATAAAAAAAATAAAAAAATACACACATGACTCGAAGCGGTACCGAACTAAATGAAACAACACGAAGTGAACCGAGAGCCAAGTATAAATAATCCATACACTCACACACAATTTAAACATACAAAACTCATTACTGTGAATGTATATAAAAAGAATAAACTACGATGTGTGTGTGTGTGTGTGTGTGTGTGTGTGTGTGTGTGTGTGTTATAATTCACCGTTTTCCTTCTTTCCGGGTTCCAACATCACCGTTTTCTTTCCGGGTGGTGTCAGTGTCGTTGCGTCTGGTGTTCTCTCGACAATGTGCAGTGCGATCGCCGGGGCAGGACGCAAAACATAGTCAGTTTTCCTGAGACGTGTTGCGCTGTGTGACCTTTTCCATTATTCACGCTGCCTGCCGAGCTCACGACTCCACCACGCCGCCGCCTTCGGGTATCGTCCTGAGTGAGTTATAGTTTTAAGGGCCTCGCCACCGTCACTGTTAGCTCGAAAACCACCACTGCCATTACCATTCTTCTCTTCATTACTCTCTCACTTTTCATTTTTTGTCTCTCGCTTCTACTGATTGTTATTTTCAGCTTCAAGTAACTTTTTTTTTATCTGAATCTCTTTTGCTCTAATCTATATGTTTTCTGTATTACTGACGTTGTTTTTTGTCCTCTTCCTTTGCTTCGTCTCTATCTTTCTCTGTTTCCTACCTTTTAGCACCACCACCACCACCTCTATCCCTATCACTACTTCCTTTGCCTTTCAGTACCACCACCACCACCACTGTCAACTCTTCCACGCTGATCACCCCTTCGGCCACCACTTGCACCACCTTCATTAACTACCTGTTTCACTACTAATAACACCACCACCACCACCACCGATCTAATCATCACTTCCGTCGAGTCATAACCACCACACACACTACCACTTCCACGCTGATCATCGTATTCACCACCACCATCAACATTCACCAAAGCTAACAATTACCTCTTCCACCACCATCTCCACTAACTTCACTTCCATCATCTTCCATCACCACCACCACTAACGGTATTATGCCCACTCTATTCACCGCTTCTATTACCACCACTACGGTCTCTTGCATCACCATCATCACCATCACCATCATCGCCATCACAATCATCATCAGCTGCTGTCAAGACCAACATTGGGAAAGGCGCAGCAAATACCATAACATCGAGAAATACTGTTCTTGATACGTGGGCAGGAACAGAGGTATATGCAATTCTGAGAGAGAGAGAGAGAGAGAGAGAGAGAGAGAGAGAGAGAGAGAGAGCGTATGCAAATCCAAGCTAGCAGTGCACTTACCTTTATACTTTTCAATTCTTCCCCTCCAACAACGTATATCCACTTTACACAGTTTACCCCTTAACCCGTCCAACCACCCTCCCCCCTCTCCCCTCCTTCCCCCACCATTTCTCTCGTTCACTCCTACCTCGCGTCCTTTTTCCTACACACTTGCCCAGCCCAGCCCCCTCCCCTAGCACACACTCCCTCCTCACCACCAAGAACATAAGAATCGCAGACTCCTACGTTCTTATGTTCTTATTCCTCTGGTTCACCCTTACTTAACTCAAATCCTCTTTCCTCTACCCTTGCCACCCCCCTCCCCCAAATCCCTCACCCCAACATAAACTTCAATCTCCCTCCCCTTCATCCCCTTCCCCCGTGCATTATACTGGAAAAGACCAACCCTCACCCCGTAAACTTGCTCCCACACTCCTCAACCAACACTTCACCCCGCCTTCACCCTCACTTCACCCCCCCCCTCTTCCAAGTAGCTCCCGTTTCCCCGGCCGTCGACGTGGCCTCATACAATAAATTCCCTCGCCGCATTGTGCTTCTGAAGGCGTTTTGGTGTTGTTCCTGATACCTTTGTCCTTGCTGGGTTGTGTGTGTGTGTGTGGGGGGGGGGGGGGGCGAGGGGGATGGCGTGGCGGCGCACGGGGTCTGCAGCTGTATGTTACCTGGCGAAGAGCGGCATGTGTATCCGTTTTGTTCCGGACGAGAGTGTTGGTGTGGTGTCGTTCCTGGGTTTCGTTTTTATTCAGTTCCTTTCGTCCCTTCTCTTCTTTTTCCTCTCTCTCTCCTTTTACCGTTCCTGGTGTGGCGTAGTTTTATTTTTTTATTTTTAATTTTTTGTATCTTTTCATTCATGGATTTTTTTTTCGTTTTGCTCCCCACTCGCCCACTTTCTTTTACCAGTATTTTCTCTCCTTTCCCTCACTTCCCGTTCCTTCCCCTCCATTTATTTCTTTATAATTTTATCTCCTTTCCATCTTTCTTTACATTCCTCCGCTTGTTACTTCCTTTCGTATTTGCGACCTTTTTTCTTTCCTTCATTAATCTCTTCACTCTTCTTCAGTCTTTGTTTTTCCATTTAGTCATCCATTTTTTTTTGCTTGTCTGTGTTTATTTATTTATCTTGACATTGTTCTCTTGTGTCGGCTATATTAAATACACACACACACACACACACACACACACACACACACACACACACACACACACACACACACACACACACACACACACACACACACACACACACTAAAAAAAGAACACCCAGCCAAGCGTCCACTCCCGGGCAAACATTTTCCTCCCTCCCATTTCTCTCCCACACCCCCAGCCAGCAACAAATTTTTTTCCCCAACTTTCGATATCGTAGTATATACATGTTGCAAGTAAGTATATTTGATTACACTGCAGGGCAAAAAAAAGTATCCTGCAGCAAAACATATAAAAAAATAAAAACTACAATGTTTTACTGCATGGCGTTTTGTTACTATATTTTGTTATTTAATTTTTGTTTTATCCAACCCAGCGAGCGTCAAATTTTGCATGTGTGTGTGTGTGTGTGTGTGTGTGTGTGTGTGTGTGTGTGTGTGTGTGTGTGTGTGTGTGTGTGTGTGTGTGTGCAGTCTTCCACTATTCTCTCTCCCTTTCATCTCTTTTTCCTTCATTCTTTCCTTATGTTCTATTATACCTTTTCGTTTCTTCCTTCATTATACATCAGCCTATTACGTGTTATCTGCTTATCTATATTTTTATCTACAGCAGACTATGTTTTATATTTACCTTTTCGTTATTTGATATATTTGTTTGTGTGTGTTTCGTCCACCTATTTTGATCTGATTTGCCAATTTCTACACATTTGTTTTTGAATGTACGAGAAATGTCTGAGTGGCTGTGTATGTATGTATGTGTGTGTATTGGTCTGTCTGTCTGTCTGTCTGTCTGTCTGTTTGTCTGTTTGTCTGTCTCTGTCTGTCTCTGTCTGTCTGTCTGTCTGTCTGTCTGTCTGTCTGTCGGTCGGTCGGTGTGTCTATCTGTATATACATATACGTGTGTATATATTTTTTCACAGCACTCGTCTCGTTGTCAGAATTGATATGCATTTGTTTGTTTACTCTCCAGTCTATGTTTGAAGGAGTTTTATTTTTGAGAGAGGGAGAGAGGCAGAGAGGCAGAGAGGCAGAGAGGCAGAGAGAGAGAGAGAGAGAGAGAGAGAGAGAGAGAGCATGTGTGCGTGCGTGCATACGTGTATGAAAGGAAAAAAATATTGTGGAAGGATCTTAACTTTCAGCTGTAAATCAATTTTCATCTGCTTTCCAGAATGAAAAGACGCTTGCAAGAAGCGTCTTTTCATTCTGGAAAGCAGATGAAAATTCTCTCTCTCTCTCTCTCTCTCTCTCTCTCTCGCGGCCGCAGACAAAATGAAAATGAGTTGACGAAAATGTCACACTCATGAAACGAAATCCTCAACTTTCACACACACGCACATGTTACTGCAATTTTTGTCCGTTTGTTGGAGGAGGCTTTGGTGGGGTGCACCATGGTGGTGGTGGTAATGCTGGAGCCAGTGGTGGGCGTGGTGGTGGTGTTGGTGGTTGGTGGGGTGGGTTTAGTGTTGATGGCGGTGGTGCCGGTAATGGTAGGGGTGCTGATAATGGTGGAAATGATCTGTAGCTATAATAGAGATGGCGACAGTGTTGACGTTTGGTGTGATGGTGATGGCGTCTTAGTGGGTAGGTGGCATTTCTGTGGTGGTGGTGGTGGTGGCATTGTTGTTGTTGTGGTGGTGGTGGTGGTGGTGAGGGAGCAGAGGCCACTTTCCCGTGTACATGCTCTCGTTGTGATGATGTTTGACGAGGAGTTTGTGGGTCTTATTCTTGAACATTTTGACGTCTAAACACAAACATTTGACAACGCTTTAGTAGGAGTTGTGGTCCTTTCCATGGGTATTATTTTATGACCCAGTTTTTTTTAATTCTTTCTACGTCTTCGCCTGTGGCGCCGGTAGGCCTCCGTAGCAGGGCCTGATGGTCGGCCCCAGACCGTTGTGGCGCATGCAAGTGTTTAAAGTGGCGTCATCTTGCATTGGCTCATGCTGCCCCCCGGAGCTCATCTTTAATCCTAGAATCTAGAGTCCGGGTTGATAGGTGGTCTTCTGGACAGCATGTGGGTAGTCTTAGGCCACTCGGCTACGGCTGAAAAATCCCGGCTTGTGGCACCGAGCGGGGCGCGAACCCGCGTCGTCCTGAACGCGGCGCCGTCATGCTATCCACTCAGCCACCGCCTCCCCAAAGCTTGTTTGACAAAGCTTCTGTTCCATGAACGTAAAAAAAAATAATGAGATTTTTATTAATCTTATTTTCGGCCTTTGGAAATAGATGAAGTGGAAGGTGGAAACACCTGAGGAGACCGACATTATTATCTGGTAGTGGTGATGGCGGTGCCCCAACTTCTCCTCCTGCTTGATTAATTGAAGATTAATGGACGTTCATTTCCCCTTCTCGCCCATGGATCCTGGTAACGAGATTTAAATCAGCTCAAACTATCAGAAGCTAGGGAACGAAAAACGATTTCACTTACTTTATTTCTTAAACATAAATTGTAAAAAGCTTTTCTGAGGCACACAGTAGCGCTGTTACACGGCACAAGTTTATAATTGCTCCTCTTTCCCATAACCACTAATTTTCACAGTAATTCACTCGCCCTTGTCTCGGTATAATGGCGGAGAAATACACACAATCCTTCACGTACACGCCACTCTCTGGAGCACGTTTTCTCAAGTCTCTTGAACATATCAAGCTTCTGTCAAGACACACATATAATCATAAAGCCCTGAGCTCCTATTCTTCACAGTTTCACAATCTACGATCTCCAGGCCGGTACAATTTATACAAAGCCGAACAACTTGCCCTAAGTCACAAATTTTTACACTAAGTCTCATCGCTTTATACAAGAAATGGAATCCCTAAATGCAAACTAATGTCCTTTTGACTAGTTGACAGTGTTTAATGACTCGGCCGACAGGGTACAATTATGTCACTTAGCACCCTTCAGTTAGTGCAATATGTAGCTGCCACGGCGTTGCATTAGCGTGTGAAGTACTCGCACCCGCTCACTGAATCACAATTACCACCACTCAGACAACAAGGGCGAGAGTCTGTTGTATAGCTTATGTATGATCCGCTGTACTGTGGTTATCCTCAAGGACGTCTTTCTCTATCAACTGAAGCTGAAGATATTCCTCTGCGTCATATTTGTCTGGGCTGAACGCAGTGTCAGTATCTAGCTTGTAATAGTAATGGTGATGGTGTTGATGGTAGTGGTGATGGGGATGTGGGTAGGGATAGTGTCAGGCAGGGGGTTGTGTTGAAGATGGTGCTCTTATTCTTGTTGCGTTGTTGGAGGTGGCGGCGGTTGTGGTGGCGTTCGCGGTGGTGGTGGTGGTGGTGGTGATGGTGACAGTATTGACGCCAGTGGGAATAAGGGAGGCATGTAGGAACGTTTAGGTTTAGTTATGGCGTCGTAGGTGGAGAAGGACGATCAGGAGGAAGAGGGAGAATAGGGAGGAGAAAGAGGGGAGTAAGAACAAAGAGAGAATGAGAAGTCGTGGTGTTGACAATGGTAGTGGTGGTGATAGTGGTGACATGGCGGGGGTAACAGTCATGGAGGTGAGGGAGATGAGAGGTGTGAGGCAGATTCATGGGAGTTATTCGAGGAGGAGGAGGAGGAGGAGGAGGAGAAGAAGAAGAAGAAGAAGAAGAAGAAGAAGAAGAAGAAGGAGAAGAAAGAGAGGTGTGAGGCAGATTCATGGGAGTTATTCGAGGAGGAGGAGGAGGAGGAGAAGAAGAAGAAGAAGGAGAAGAAAGAGAGGTGTGAGGCAGATTCATGGGAGTTATTCGAGGAGGAGGAGGAGAAGAAGAAGAAGAAGGAGAAGAAAGAGAGGTGTAAGGCAGATTCGTAGGAGGTATTCAAGGAGGAGGAGGAGGAGGAGAAGGAGGAGAAGAAGGAGGAGAAAGAGAGGTGTGAGGCAGATTCGTAGGAGGTATTCAAGGAGGAGGAGGAGGAGGAGAAGGAGGATAAGAAGGAGGAGAAAGAGAGGTGTGAGGCAGATTCATGGGAGTTATTCGAGGAGGAGGAGGAGAAGGAGGAGGAGAAGAAGAAGAAGGAGAAGAAAGAGAGGTGTGAGGCAGATTCGTAGGAGGTATTCAAGGAGGAGGAGGAGGAGGAGAAGGAGGAGAAGAAGGAGGAGAAAGAGAGGTGTGAGGCAGATTCGTAGGAGGTATTCAAGGAGGAGGAGGAGGAGGAGAAGGAGGAAAAGAAGGAGGAGAAGGAGGAGGAAGAGGAGAGCAAGTACAAGAAGAATAAAAACATTAAAAAAAGAGGCGAAAAAAAATGTGGATTGAAAGAAGAAAAGGAGAAGGAGGAGGAGGAGAAGGAGAAGGAGAAGGAGGAGGAGGAGGAGGAGGAGAAGGAGGAGGAAGAGGAGAGCAAGAACAAGAACATTAAAAAAAGAGGGCGAAGAAAAGAAAAAAAAACGTGGATTGAATGAAGAAAAGGAGGAGGAGGAGGAGTGAAAATGTCTCCTTAGGCCCCTGGGAGAAAGAAGATTGACAGAGGTTGTTGGGGAGGAAGATATAAAAAAAAAGAAGAGAAAAGGGGCAAGGTAAAGGTGGTGCAAAGGTCAAGGTTATTGTTCGTATCTTCTTCAATCGTCTCTTTCTTTTATGTGCTTCTCTTTATTTCCTATTTAACTTTTGTTCTCAACTTGCCAATGCCTTTATCGCCTCTTCTCACCTTTCTGCTATTTTATCCTCCTCCTCGTGCGCCTCTCCAGTCCTGTTTCCTCGCAATATCTCTCATCTTTCTCCTCCCCTTCTTTTCCTCCTCCTCAATTTCATCTCCTTCTCTGATGCTCATGTTACCCACCTCTCCTCCTCTTCTCTCCTTGTTCTCCGCGTGTGTGCTTCCCTTCGCTTTTCTTTCTCACCAGTTTTTCCTCTCTAGTTCTCTTCTCCCCTCCTCTCATCTCGTCATTTTCACATTATGTTGTCTCTCCGTCCCATTATCCTCGTTCTCATTTTCTCTGCTCTTCTCCCTTCCCCACTCCTCTCCTACTCCAATACCACCCCTTCCTCCTCTTCCTTCTGCTCCTCCCTCTTTGCCTTCCCTTTCTGCTCCTCCTCCCCTTCCTTCTTCTCCTCCTCCCCTTCCTTCTTCTCCTCCTCCTCCTCCTCCTCCTCCTCCTCCTCCTCCTCCTTTGTGTTCCTTCTCTCATCTCATCCTCTTTGCATGATATTGTCTTTCGTATCCTCCTCGTTCTCCTTTTCTATGCTCTTCTCCCCTCCGATCTCCTCTCCCCTACTCCAATATGACCCTTTACTCCTCCTCCTCCTCCTCCTCCTCCTCCTCCTCCTTTGCCGACGACACAAAGGTGGGTGGGAAGGCCCTCACGACGGCAGACTGCGAAATTATCCTGAGAGACCTGGACCTGATCACTCGGTGATCGGAAAAATGGCAGATGTCCTTCAACACTACCAAATGTAAAGTAATGCATATCGGATCCAGAAACAGCAACCACATATACCACATGGGTGGCGAACCACTACATGTTGTGCAAGAGGAAAGAGACCTCGGGGTCACCATCAGCAGTGACTTGAAACAAACAAAACACTGCAAGTCCGCCTGTAAGAAAGCCAATACAATGCTTGGGTTCATATCGAGGAACTTCGAATACAAGACGCCGGGAGTTATGTTATCCTTGTATAATTCGCTGGTAAGGCCCCACCTGGAATACGCCGTGCAATTCTGGTCTCCAAATTACAGGAAAGACATTGAATTACTTGAGAGAGTACAGCGCCGCGCCACGAAGATGATGCCATCACTGAGGACGAAGCCCTATGAAGAGAGACTCGAGCGACTCAACCTCTTCACGTTGGAAAAGAGACGACTGCGGGGAGACATGATACAAGTCTTAAGTACCTGAACAAGCTCAGCAACGTTGATCACTCCAAGCTCTTCACGCTACAAACTAACCTGAGAACAAGAAACAACGGTAAAACAATTCAAGCAAAGCGATGCAATACCGACATCGGCAGGAGTTATTTCTCGAATAGAGTTGTTCGCCACTGGAACAGCCTCCCTGCAGAAGTGGTTAGCGCAGAGACCATCAACTCATTCAAGAAACGCATTGATCGCCACTTTGCTGCAACAGGAGTGAACTGAACGTATCCAAGAGTAGGTACACAAGTGCTTTAATCCTTCCCGGCAAGCCACTCCTATGGCAATCGGATTGATTAAATCACTGAAAGCAGGCAGCCTAGTAATGAGCCAACAGGCTTTCTGCCGCCTGCTAGTCCATGTTTCCATGTTTCCTCCTCCTCCTCCTCCTCAACATCACCTTTAAAGCTCACATTTTCCGGACGAGATTTCACTCGGGTCATTAACTCCCTTAGGCGCTCACCTGCATGCTTCCGCGTCCCCCTGCGAGGCACCCTGAGTAGCCCGACACCTGGGGGCGGCCGAGGCGAGGCGGGGATAAGGCTAAAGAGACGAGGCGAGATCCCAAGCACCTTAATAGCCGACTTTGTGATGGTGGTAAGGGTTGGGTTCGTGAAAGGGAGGAAGCGAAGGACCTGCATGGGTGGGAGAGAGAAGGTGTATAAAGGAATGAGTGGGAACGAGGGATGCTCCATTTTGTGCTGCCGTCGAAGGAAACGCCTTGACGTGACTGTCGTGAGGGAGTGATTGTTATTATTGAGCAATGTTTCATGGCGCCGGCAACTACAGAGACGAGCGTGACGAAGTGAGGGAAGGGGGACTTTACTGAGTGAGTGAGGGAGAGTAAGTAAAAGTGTGTGAGGAGCAGCGTTGCCAAATTATCGTACTCAGCGCATTACATTTTTGTAGTTTCTGACCGATAACTATAGCCAAAAAGAACGAAACCCATCAATATTTAACAACTGTAACGCTAACTATAATTTCCTATCGTTATTTGTGTGGTTACGACAGTCTTGGAGCCTAAAAAACGATAAATGCAATGCTCAGTGTACGACAATTTGGCAACGTTGGTTGGTGAGGAGGGAATGAGTGAGCGATGTAGTGTGCAAAAGATTGAGGGAATAAAGGAATTTCCAGCGGGTGAAGGAGAGAGAGAGAGAGAGAGAGAGAGAGAGAGAGAGAGAGAGAGAGAGAGAGAGAGAGAGAGAGAGAGAGAGAGAGAGAGAGAGAGAGAGAGAGAGAGAGAGAGAGAGAGAGAGAGAGAGAGAGAGAGAGAGAGAGTAAAATAACTAAATGAGTGAGGGAAAGGGGGAATTTGCAAAGGATGAGGGAGGGAGAGTAAGTAAGAGTGTTAGGAGGGAGGGGTGAGGGAGTGAGGGAGTGAGAGTTGGGGGAGGGCGGGAAAATTAATTAAAGCGAGGGATGGCGAAAGTTAGAGTATGCGAGTGAGGGGGAAATTCAAGTAACAAAGAGTGTGATAGGGAGGAGTTGCCTAAGTTGGCGATGACGTTAAGAGTGAGAAAGGGATGTTATTAGGAAAATTGATTGATTAAGAGGGAGAGGGAGTGAATAAAAGAGAAAGAGAGGAAGAGCAAATGAGAAGAGAGGGAAGGAAGGAAGGAGACGGAAGCGGGAGGACATACGTTGATATGATTAGATTATTCCTTATTTTCCGTCGTGATAAGTCGGCTTCCGGACAGCTAAAGGACATGTAATTAGACGTGAGTGGAGTTAATGCCTTGTGCTATTGCTGCTGTCGTATCTAATTACTTTCTTATTTGCATGTGTTGCTGATGTTGCTGTGTGTGTCCGTGTGTGTCCGTGTGTGTGTGTGTGTGTGTGTGTGTGTGTGTGTGTGTGTGTGTGTGTGTGTGTGTGTGTGTGTGTGTGTGTTAATACTATTTTTTAATTATGATATTGAGTTGTTGTTTTCTAATTTTCTCAGGACTTTCATTTTTATGTGTATGCGTGTGAGTGTTCAGTCTTCTGCTTGTGACATATTTCTATAATGTGTGTGTGTGTGTGTGTGTGTGTGTGTGTGTGTGTGTGTGTGTGTACGGCTCACATCCTTCCTTACGTACAGTGCCTCGTCCATCTCGGTACAGACAGCAAAGACAATAACCGTCGCTCTCTTCCCTCCCTACAGGCCCGAGGTGACACAGGCGGTGGGCGTGCGTGGTGAGTGTTCCGCCGCGTCCTTGTTTACTTATGCATCACCTTCCTGCCTTTCCTTTCCTTTGAACTCGTCACGTCATTCTTTTTTGCTTCTTTTCCATATTGTCTTTTTTCCTGTTAGTCGTTTAGCGGCAGTCACGCGCTTCCTATTCGTCGCCACACTCCATTTTTTTTTTCTCCTTTGAAGCATCCTAATAATTTCCGTGGTTTTATGATGACATGATTATTTTTTTATTCGCTGCCCTTTTTCCCCTCATGTCGTTTTTATTACTCGTTTCATGGACCTCTCCAGCTTTATTATCTCACCACACCCGCGTCTGTTTATTTTCCCTTTCATTCACGAGTATTTTTCTTCCTTATTCAACACCTTCCCCTTTTGTCACTTTCCTTTCAGTTGTCGCCTTTCTTTCTTGTCACTCGCATTTTTTTTGGTAGTCTTTTTCTTTTTGCTTCTACTATACCTTTGTCCTTATTTCTTCCCTTTCTCTTCCCTCTCACTTACTTTTCTACTTATCTTTCTTTTCTTTTCACTTTGTCCTTTAATGCCTTTCTCTCTTCACGCACTTTTTTTTATTCACTAGTATTTTCTTTAGTAATCTTTTTCTTTTTCCTTCTATACTACCTTGTCTTTACTTCTTCCCTTTTTCTTCCCTCTTACTTACTTTTCTACTTATCGTTATTTTCTTTTTACGTTGTCTTTTAATGGATACCTCTTTCTGCCGTTGCCTTTCTCTCTTCACACACTTCTTTTATTCTCGAGTATTTTCTTCCTCATTTAGTTTTACCTTCCCTTTCGGTCACATTCCTTTGAGCCATCTTGTCCCTCGCATTTTCTTTAGTAATCTTTTCTTTTTGCTTCCACTACCTTGTCTTTATTTCTTCCCTTTCCCTTCCCTCTCGCCTACTTTTTTTACTTATCTTTATTTTCTTTCACATTGTTTTCTCATTCACATCCCTTTCTGCCGCTGCCTTACTCTCTTCACAAACTTCTTTTATCCATGAGTATTTTTCTTCCTTATTTATTACCTTCCTTTTTTTTCGGTTCCGTTCCTTTAAGATATTGCCTTTCTTTCTTGTCACTCATATTTTCTTTGCAGTTATCTTTTTCTCTTCCCTCCTCCTACCTTTTCTTACTTTTTCCCTTTCCTTTTCCTCTCATTTGCTTTTCCAATATTTCTTTTACTTCTTTCACACTCTCTTTTCATCCATATCCCTTTATTTCTTTGTCTTTCTCTCTTCACTTACTTTTTCCTAATTATTATCCATTTCTTCCTCACGCACTCCTTTTTCAACATACTCCCTGATTATTGACTTTCTCCTTCATCTCCCTTACTTTTTCCATTTCTCTTTATCTTATTTTACACTCTACTTTCATTCACATCCCTTTCTATCATTGCCTTTCTCTTCTCACTCACTTTTTTTCTTAATTCATACCTCTTCCTTCCTCACACACTCATTTTCCAAGTACATACTGCCTGATTATTAAGTTCCTCATCCCTCTTACTTACTTTTCCAATAATGTATAATCATTATCTTCTTTCACACTGTCTTTTTATTCACATCTCTTTCTTTCCTTGCCTTTCTCTCTTTACTCACTTTTTCCTTATTTCATGTACTCATTTTTCAACATATTCCTGACTATCAACTTCCTCTGCTCTCATTTTTTTCTCACACTTTCTTATTTATTCACTACCCTTTCTGTCCTTGGCTTTCTCTCCTCACTCACTTTTTCTTTTTTTTATTACTTCCTTCTTCCTCATGCGTTAAATCTCCAACATACTTCCTCCTCCCACACGCTACGTCATTTTAATACCTCGCCCGAACCTTGCCTTTTCACATTTGCTCTCCACCGCCTTTCTGCTGCTGCTACACTGCGTCCATGGAGTTAAGTCGCGGGGTCAGAAAATGAGAGAGAGAGAGAGAGAGAGAGAGAGAGAGAGAGAGAGAGAGAGAGAGAGAGAGAGAGAGAGAGAGAGAGAGAGAGAGAGAGAGAGAGAGAGAGATTCCGGACGATTAATTCCCCGGAAACGCTTTTGGTGACGGTGAGAAACAAAAGGTGTCGCCCCTCTGTTAACCTGCTCCGCTGCACGCTCTTGCTCAGGCTATTAACTCCCCATGGCGCCTATTTTATTACCTCCCGACCCAATGTTCCTCCTCCTCCTCCTCCTCCTCCTCCTCCTCCTCTTCCCCGTTCTCCTCCTCCTCCTCCTGTCCCTGCTCTGTTGTTTGTGTACGTTGTGCTGCCGTTGCTGCTGTGACTGATCCTGCTCCTGTCACTACTGCTTTTGTTACTCTTATGTTATCGCCTCGACTATTACTTTTGCTTTACGTATATTTTTCCTTCACTGTTATTGTTGCTGTTGATACTACTACTACTACTACTACTACTACTACCACAACTACTACTACTACTACTACTACTACTACTACTACTACTACTACCACCACTACCTTACATTCCCCATTCTTTTCTTCACCAGGTCTAGAGGCAGTGAGATAAGGTGACAGGGGGGTATATATTATCCAAAGAGAGATGGCGTGGCGAGGAACAAGGGGGAGGGGTGACTAGGGCCATGCGTCGGTCGGTGGAAGGGGGAGGCAGTGAGCGGGTTGCAGACAAGGGGTTGGGTGAGTGGGTGGGATTGCAGCGTGACTGGGCTAGGGGGAGAAGGGGACCGGGAAGACATGAGGCAAGGGTTGGGAGGGGTTGCGTCGTGGCTGGGGTAGGGGGCAGGTTAGGTTTGGGTGGGGAGTGGGGGAGGAAGGGAGCAGAAAGTGGCAAGACAGGGGATTGGGAGGGGTTGCGGTGTTGGGGGATGGAGTTGATAGGGGGGGGGGGGTCTGCGGCCTTCCGGAGTGGCCTATGCAAATGAGGTCACTGCTTCATCTTATGCGGCACCCAGCGCACCTGTGTCTCGATTTACGTCCGTTTCCCCGCGTAGACTCCAAGGGTTTATTCCCGGCCCGCCTGTTTGCCTTGATTGAATTTCTTTTTTGGTTTGGCTGTTTTGTTTCCTGAGGTGAAATAGATTGTCCTTAATTTTCTTTTTTAGAGTTTCCTTTCTGGGTTGTTTCGATTTCCAGTTAATATTCTTCAAAGCTGTGTTTTTTGTCCTATTTTCTTCTTTTTCTTCTTTTCACAGGTGTCTATAAATCTTTAATGGCAATTTGAATATGAATAAGCTTTGGTATATATTTTTTCCTGTTAGCTACCAACAGTTCTTCTCTGGCATTCCTTTCTTTACTTTTTGTCCTATTTTCCTCTTCTTGTCTCACGTTAATGGCTATTTGAATTATGACTGTGAAAATGCTTTGGTATATATATATTTTTTTCCTTTCGCCACCAACGACGCTTCTTTCTGGCATTCCTTTTTCTTTTTGCTCTAAGGTGCCTCAGCTGTAACGTCTTCATCGTCACCATTATTGCAAGTCACGTGCCGCATCGAATCACTGCCACGAGAGCTTGGTCATGCAATTCTTAGGGCTGCATGTCCCCTCCGCCACAAATATATTAGTTATGAGTCTTGGCCTTCACGTATTCATCATATTTGATTTCACTTGGCACGGCTTGTATTGATTCCCTTTTGCTGGCGGTGTCGATGTCTCACCAACTTTGCCAGAGCTATATTTGTCCCCACTACTTATGTCGAGTTCTGTCTTATTATTGCATCGCCGCCAACCTAGCAGGACGTATATTGAACCCAGCTTGCTGATGTCATTGTCCGCCTTGCCTAAGAATCGGTGTCAGCTTGGCCAGACTCTTAATGATTCTCACTTATTGAGGTCAAGATCCGTTTTAATTTAATGTTATCTTCGATTTAGCAAACATGATAACATTTTTCTTTTACGCGCAGCAATGGTATATGCTCCCATTGTAGATAGATAGATAGATAGAAAGATAGATAGATAGATAGATAGATAGATAGATAGATAGATAGATAAAGTTTGTCTAATGTTATCGTCTTTAACAACTTCGAGCGGTTTGTATGTGTTCCCAGAAACTGATCGTGAGCTTTGTCTTCTTTTCGTGGTTTACAAACTATTTCTATCAGGATGCAGGTTATGAGATGATCAGCTTCTATCCTCGACACGGAAGCCCTGAGGGAGGAAACAGGCTCACTGGCATCCTTGCGTATTGTGTATATGTTTGGCGAAGCTTTTTTTTCTGGATTCTTGAGCTTTTGGTAACCTTATATATCTGTGAGATGATATTGTTTTATTTTTCATGTAAGTAAGGATTATTTCTACACACAATGTTGTTTTTCCACGGAGCACGGAAGGAGGAGGGCAAAAAGAGTCTTCGGAGGTGATAGCATATAAGAAAACATAATGAGTCTACAAGATATCGGAAGGAGTGGAAGCCGGAGATGAGAGTAAGGGAAAAAACAAGTAGATATGAGAGTTTGTGGAAAACAGTTGAAGATTATAAGGATAACAGGAGGGGAGGGGAGGAGAGTAAAGGGAAGGGAAGAGAGGAAATGGGAAAGGAAGGTTCGAAGTAAAGGATAGCGATGGAAAAAAAGGAAAATAAATAATAGGAAAGAAATAGGACAGCGAGGCGAGGGGAGGGAGTCCAAACAGTTTGTGCGTTTCCTTCCAGCAAAAACACGCGGAACCTGACAAGCATGAGCAGCATTAACACACACACACACACACACACACACACACACACACACACACACACACACACACACACCCACCCACCCACCCACACACACACACACACACACACACACACACACACACACACACACACACACACTCACACACACACACACACACACACACACACACACACACACACACACACACACACACACACACACACACACACACACACACACACACACACACACACACACACACACACACTCCGCCAGCCGCCCGCCGCAAAGACTGGACGTATGAAAGGAAGCGGAGGAAAGCAAGCTATTTGTCAGTCAAAAGGGCCCGAGAACAGCTAAGTCACTTGGGGTCCCGCCTCCTTGGAGTTCAGGAATGGAGAGGATATGAAAGACTGAGAAGCGATAAGCAAAACGGGTGGGAGAAGGAGAGGAAAAAGCTTGAATGGAGAATAAACAAGCATCCAAAATGGCGGACCCTCTGTCTGAGTCGCTGGGGCCTAAGCAAAAGGAAAAAAAATCTTTGGAGTGTTTTGAGCCCTTCACGCCAATATCAGTAATGGAACCAGTGAAGTGGAAAAGAATAAACAAAGTGTAGAAGGACAGTGACAGAAAAAGCTTGAATGGAGAATGAATGAAGAATAGTAGTAGAAATGAGAAAGATGAGAGAGGCGTTTGGGGAAGTGTTTCAGGCACTGGACGAGATTAAAAAGAGAGATGAAGAGGCAAGGAGAAGGGACAAAGAGACGAAGAAATTGATAGAAAACTTGAGGGAAGAAATAATTCAATTGACTAAGGAACAGCTGGAAAGCCAAAAAGAAATAGCGCAACTGAAGATGGGAAAGTTAGGAAAAGGTCATGAGATACAAATTATGAAAATGGAAAGAGAGAGGAGTGTGATGGGGACAAACGAAGACATAGAGAAGAAAAATTGATAAAGAGAGAGGTAGCAGAGAAGATAGGAAACAGTAGAATGTAGGTGTAAGGGTAGAGGAAAAGATTAAGCATGTGGTCAATGATGAACTGAAGGAGTGGAGAAGTGAAAAAGACAAAGAAAAAACGAGCTTTAGGGAAATCCTAAAACAACAGAAGCAGGAACAGAGGCAAGACATAGAAAAAGAAGTTGTAAATGTACAAAAAAATAGAGAAACAATAATGAGGGACATGGCAGAAAAGAAAAAAATGTGTCATGGTGTTTGGTGTAAAAGAGGAAAAAACCCTAGTGAAGACCTAGAGGGAGAGTTACGAGAGGAGTAAGGTGAAAAGTATATTGAGAAATATGAATACTGCAGAGGAGGAAAAGTTGAGGAAGAAGTAGATGAAATAACTAGATTGGGAAGATACGAGGAAGTGAAAAACAGGCCATTAAAGATTAAGCTAAGGTCCCAAATGACAACGGAAACCATACTAAATAGGTCATGGAAATTAAACAACTCTGAAGAATACAAGCAAATATATGTGAGGAGAAATATGTCAGAGGGTGAAAGTATGAAAGTAAAGGAAATGATAAATGAAGCGAAAAAATAAATGAAGAAAGATCACAAGAAGAAAAAAAACATTTTTTTTTTTGAGAATGAAGAACGAAAAACTGATGAAGTAGTGGATAGGAGGCGAAAAGAGGGAGTAAGGGTGTTGATAGAAGGAGGGGAAAGAAAGAGAGAAGGGAAGAAAGCTTTAAAGATTGCGTGCACTAACATTGATGGTCTTGTAGCAAAGAAAATTAAACTAACATGGAAACATGGAAATGCAGGCAAGAGAAAGCCTATTGGCTCATTACGAGGTTGCCCGCTTTGGTGATTTAATCTGCTCGACAGCCACTTGGGGCCTGGGGAGCAGATGAAAGCACCTCAACATTGAGGAGCAGATGAAAGCACCTCGATATTGAGGAGCAGATGAAAGCACCTCGATATTCAGTTTATTCACCACGCAACGAAGTGATTCTATATTTGAAGGAGTTGGTGATATTCGCATTTACTACTTCTGAAGGAAGATTGTTCCAATGGCGGATGACTCGGTTTGAAAAGAAACTCCATCCGATGTCTGTGTTACATCGACTAGACTGAATGGGTAAACCGTTATTTCTAGTTCTTAGGTTGGTTTGCAGTTCAAAGAATTTGGAGTAATCGACGTTATTGAATTTTTTCAGATTCTTGAAGACTTGAAGCATATCCCCCTCGTAGGCGACTTTTCTCCAATGTAAAGAGATTGAGTCGCTTGAGTCGTTCCTCGTACGGTTGAGCCCTTAAGGTTGGTCGTCGTTGAACCCTTTCCAGTAAATCAATGTCCTTTTCTGTAATTAGGAGACCAGAACTGTACTGCATACTCGAGGTGCGGTCTTACCATGGAATTATACAAGGATAGCATCACGTCTGGCGTTTTACACTCGAAGTTCCTCGCAATGAACCCGAGCATAGTGTTGGCCTTGTTGTATGCATTTTTACATTGATTCGCGTGTTTCAGGTCACTACTGATAGTGACTCCAAGATCCTTTTCCTCCTGCATCGCTTGCAGAGGTTTCCCATTCATGATGTATGTGTGGTTACTATTTCTGGACCCAATGTGCATGACTTTGCATTTGTCAACGTTAAAGGACATTTGCCAATTTTCCGACCATTCGATAATGTGATTGAGGTCTTTCTGAATGATTTCGCAGTCGGTCTCTGTGAGGGCCTTTCCACCCACCTTGGTGTCATCAGCAAATTTCGATATTGTGGATTTCAGTCCTGATTCGAGGTCGTTGATTTATATGATGACGAGAATGGGTCCCAGCACTGTCCCTTGAGGCACTCCACTAGTGACTGGAAGCCAATCGGAAGGCTGTCCGTTGAGTAGTACTCGTTGTTTTCTGTCGGTGAGCCAATCTCTTTTCCACGCGATCAAATTCGCTCCAATGCCCGCCGAGTGCAGTTTCTTAAGGAGTCGCTCGTGCGGTACCTTGTCGAAGGCTTTCTGAAAGTCCAGGTATATAACATCACTGGGGATGTGGGCATCCCAGTTCTTATATATACCTTGGAAGAAGTCTAATAAATTCGTTAGGCAGGAGCGCTTGTTTCTGAAGGCATGCTGGGTGTCGGAGATTACATTATTGTATTCTAGAAACTTAACAAGTTTGTCTCTAATAATCTTCTCGAGCATTTTGCCTGCCACTGATGTCAAACTTATGGGCCTGTAGTTTAATGCAACGCTTTTGTCTCCTTTTTTGAAAATCGGTGTTACGTTCGCCATCTTCCAGTCTTCCGGGACCTTGTTCAATTGAACAGACTGGTTGAATATGTTAGTGAGTGGCTGAAGTATTTGTTGTTTAAGCTCTTTTGATAACCGCGGGGACAAACCGTCAGGTCGTGTTGACTTGCTCGTGTCGAGTTTGTCAAAACACCTTTTCACTTCTTGGTCGCATATTGAGTCAATTTTCAGGGGCGTGATACCCCTTGGCGGGCCAAGGCTCTCGGGAATGGTTTCGATGTCCTCGACTGTGAATACGGATGCGAAGTTACTGTTGAGGATTCTGGCCATCTGTTTACTGTCCTGAGTTACAGATCCAGTATCGTCTGTCAGGGGACCAATATTGGATTTTACTTTCTTTTTCGATCTGATGTATGAGAAGAATTTTTTTGAGTTTGTCTTGATGTCACGCGCTATTTGTTTTTCGTAGTTGGGTTTACTACTCCGAATAAGGGTGCGACAAGCTCTGAGGCTGGTGTGGTACTGTGTACGGGCTTCGGCCGTGTTATTCTTTTTCATTAGGTTATAATTCCTTTTTTTTATGTTTACCGCCCTTTTTATTTCGCTGGTCATCCACGGTGGATCTACGGCACCATTTACTCGCCTGGGTTTCGTAGGCACTGTAGCCTTTTCTATTCCCAAAAGCTTATCTTTGAAGTTGTTCCACACGTTGTCGATTGTATTGTCGGTTAGGTTAAGTTGGTCCCAGGTCGCAGAGGGAAGCAGCTCACGGGCTAGGTTGAAATTTGCTTTTTTGTAGTCTGGTATCACTGACGGATTGTCTACGAGTTTGTGACTTATGTTGACATTGAAACGGATTAAGTGGCGATCGCAACCGTTATTTTTTTCACCAACTTCACAGTCGCGAATGAGGTCGGGGTCGCTTACTAATACCAGATCCAGCAGATTGTTTTGTCTTGTTGGTTGAGTTACAACTTGAGTGAGGAACGAATCTTCCACCATTTCTATAAGCCTGTTACCCTCTTGATCTACAGTCAATTGTCCCCAGTCAATGTTAGGGCAATTAAAGTCCCCAATTATTATTGCTTCTTTGCTTTGTGTTAAAGAGTGAAGCTCTTCGTTGAGGGCAGTGTCGTCTGCTGCCTGTTGTTTTGGAGGCCTGTATACGGTCGCAAGTGCTAGTTTCTTCTTATTCGCGGTTATTTCCACATAGACGGAGTCGTAATTCTCTGCGTCCTGTTTGTCTATTTTTATGGTAGGGAGCGTACTTTTTACGTAGCAAATTACTCCTCCTTTCTTGTGCATTCGAATTTTTTGGAAGCTTTCGTACCCGAGGAATGACAGTTCAGATACTAGATGTGCAGAGTTGGCCCAAGTCTCTGTGATGGCTACCACATCTGGTTTCTCAGTTGCTATATGCGCCCTAATTTCGTCCTTTTTGGGTAACAGAGTGCGTGCATTTGTGGCATTTGTGTACAAAATGGAAATGTGACTCCTGGTTTGGCCCCGTCGTGTTTTATGAGTTCACTTGTCGGAGGCGTCGTTGGTTACACAGTTTATTTAAGGGAGAGTGATCGGGATATTATATATATAGTTGAAACAAAACTTGTAAAATTACTGGAACTTGTGCTGGAGGGAAAGAGTAAGTTCAACATTTGGAGAAAAGATAGGAAAGAAGGAAAGGGAGGATTGATGATAATGACGAAACAAAACTTGAAAGTGACTGAAGTGAGAAATGAAAATGACAGTGCGGAGGTGATGGCTGTGCAGGTACTGGTAAACGTTGGAGAGAAGAATAACATAATAACAGCCTATGTCCCCCCTAAAACCCAAATTTGGAATGAATTACAATGTAAAGCTATGCTGGAAGATACAATACGGACACTGACAGACGAAATAAAATATAATGAAAAGATAATATTAACAGGAAATTTCAGTTGCAAAGAGGTGAAATGGGAAGATTATGCAACAGAGGGTGGTGAAAATACTTGAAGTAAACTATTGAAGCTGGCAACAGATAACCTGATGACCCAGTGGGTGCAAGGAGAAACAAGGCTGAGAGGGCATGACGAACCATCAAGACTAGACCTAATTTTCACAATAAAACGTTGAGTTAGATAAAGGAGTCAGTCATGAGTGCCCCTTAGAAAAGAGGGACCATGAACTATTGGAGATGAAAACTTTGGAAGGATGTGAATATCGAGAGGAGACTTATAAGGAAAAAAAGGAAAAACTAGGTTAATTAAGGCAGATTACGTTGGACTCAAGACTTTCTTCGATGGGGTAGACTGGACTGATATGAAGAGGAGTACTACTATTCAAGAGAAATATGACTTTTTTATGAATATTTACAACAGAGGAATAGAGATATATGAACCATACAACACAGTAAAAACTAATGGAGAAAAAACATGGTTTGGATGGAGGTGTGAAACAGCAAGAAGAAATAGAAATAAGGCATAGGGGAATTCAAAGCAAAGACCAAATAAAAACAACAGAGACAAATATAAAAAAACAAGAAATGACTATGTGAAAATAAGGAGAGAAGAGGAAGCTAAATTTGAAAGAAGAATAGTTTTTAAATATAAAGAAGAACCAAAAATGTTTTATAAATTCGTAAACGTAAAAATGGAGGAGTGGAAAGGCTTAAAAAAATATATTTTACGAAAAGAACAAAAAAATTGCAGAAATATTAAATAAAAATTTTCATAAAGTGTTTACGAAAGAAACCGACTTTGACCAGGGTCTCGAAAATTGCAATGAAGGGAAACTAAATCATGTAAAGGATGAGAAAGGGGAACTGATACAGCTGATGAAAACCTTAGATGGAAGGAAAGCTGTGGGACCGGATGGAATCTCGGGTCAAGTGCTAAAAGAGTGTAGAAATGAATTATTGGAGCCACTTTATGACATAATAACATGCTTTATAAATACAGGAAAAGTGCCCTTAGAATGGAAGAGAGCGAACATTGTACCAATTTATAAAAGTGGAGATAAAACTGAACCACTAAATTATAGACCAGTCTCTTTGAAAAGTGTAATGTGCAAGATTTGTGAAAGGATAATAAAAACAACAACAATGGGTCGAACATTTAGAAAAGGAAAACATGATAAATAAGGGACAGTTTGGATTTAGAAAAGGGAAATCGTGTGTCACCAACTTTTTATGTTTCTACTCAAGAGCAATAGACGTGGTGCAAGAGAGAGAAGGGAGGGCTGATTGTGTATATCTCGATTTGAAAAAAGGTTTTGACAAGGTTCCGCACAAAAGGTTAATCTGGAAACTACAGCAGTGCGGAGAAATGGGTGGAAAGGTTATCGAGTAGATGACAGGAAGAGAAAAGAGGACGGTGATTAGGGAAGAGAAATCAAATTGGAGGAGAGTAGAGAGTGGAGCTCCTCAAGGCTCAGTTCTGGCACCAATAATGTTCATAATATATATAAATGATACGCCGAAGTGTATAAAAAAGTTATATGAGCCTTTTTGCAGACGATGCAAAAAGTTAATAAGAAAAGTGAGGACGGAGGAAAATTGTGAGGAGCTGCAAAAAGACCTGGACAGAGTGTACAGATGGAGCCAGTTATGGGAGATGGAATTTAATGCAAACAAGTGCCATGTTATGGAAATGGGGAAAAGTAAAAAAAAAGACCGAGGAAAACATACAGGATGGGAGAAGAAAACTTAAAGGTGGTACATGAAGAAAAAGATTTGGGAGTAACGATGCAAGACACAATATCCCCAGAAAAGCACATAAATAAGCTGTTTGGAGAAACCTACAAGATGATGCAAAATATAAGGGTATCATTCCATTACATGGACAAAGAAATGATGAAGAAAATAATAACAACATTGATAAGACCAAAACTTGAATATGCTGCAGTTATGTGGTCGTCTCACAAAAAGAAGGACATCAGAAAGTTGGAAAGGATACAGAGAATTGAAACTAAAATGATCCCAGAACTCTCGAATATGACGTATGAAGACAAATTGAAGGAGATGGACTTGATGACATTGGAACAAAGAAGGGAAAGAGGAGATCTAATCACGCTGTATAAGAAGTGATAAATAAGTTTGATGAGGTGGATAGAGATGATCTCTTCTCAGCTGCGAGAACGCAGGGGCTGAGAAGACATGGAAAAAAACTTAATAA
The DNA here is from genome assembly GCF_024679095.1 of Eriocheir sinensis. Lineage (NCBI taxonomy): Eukaryota > Metazoa > Arthropoda > Malacostraca > Decapoda > Varunidae > Eriocheir > Eriocheir sinensis. The sequence goes on along the minus strand of NC_066512.1, from coordinate 12,890,670 downwards.
AGGAACCGGTTTGAGTGACTTGAAAAAGTATAGTTTTTCACATAGAAGTGTTAACACATGGAACAGCTTGCGGGAATAGGTGGTGGAGACGAACAGTGTCCAACAAATGAAGGAAAGGCTGGATGAATGTAGATATGGAGACGGGACTATTAGAGCTTTGCTCGGGCCCGGTAGACTACACACACACACACACACACACACACACACACACACACACACACACACACACACACACACACACACACAATCAAACACACAGCCCTTCACCCCCCACACACACATACATAACCCCTCCAACACCCACACAGAGGGGCGGGGACACACATTTCAGCATCAGCAACGCGAGCCTAATTGGACACTCCGACAAATTTGGCCTCGTGTATTCAACCTAAAAGTCGTGGCGGACTTAAAAACGGCCCCCAATGCCCCCTAACTGCTACTACCCACGCATGGCCACGCGGATCGAATAAAATAGCGAAAATGGGTTGAAGGTATAATGGTCGAGCTATTTCTGGACCTGTGCCAACGCTCTTTTACGAACTGGGAGTGTGGGGAGGCGAGATGGAGGACTAGAAGGAAAAAGGAATTGAAAAGAACAAATTATGGATGACAGCTCTTTGCTCTGCCCTTCCTGGTTTCTTAGACCTCAGCCAGCCATCCACTCAACCGCCCATCCACCCAGTCAGTCATCCACTTAGCCAAAAGTTCAACTCACCCAACCACTCAACCCTCTGCCCCTTTTTTCGTATATAACTTTTATTCTCTTCCGTCTAAATTGCATAAGTTTGGGAGAGTGTTGCGTTCTTGGGTCCGTACAGAAAAAGGTGCTGATGTTGTGTTTTAGTTAGAGCTCTGTTAGTGTGTCGGTGTTGGTGTGGCAGTGTTTGTCTTGTTATACTTGAGCTCGTTTTCCTAGGCGTATCGCTACCTCAGTATACGTCTGTTTACAAAGCCTCTCGTAGAAGTTGGTGGGATTATCATGTACTGTTTTGTATTCCTATAGTGATAGTTTTACCCGACTTTTGCATCTTGAACCGGGAAAATCACCCATGAAAACTCGGTTAATCTTCTCTGTGACCTTGGAAAACACACACACACACACACACACACACACACACACACACACACACACACACATAATCGTAATGGGAGTCCGATACGTGCAAGAATATGAAACTTAGTCTGCGGGAAGGGAAGTTCAAACAGCAGCAACACACAGCGAAATACCAACGCCGTGCCGAGCTTAGCGTCCCGTTGGCGGTGCGGTGTTTGCTCGCTGTGTTTGTCTTAGTACTTGAAGCGATTCCACAAGTTGACGCATAAAATAAATACACCTATTCTGTTTATCCTAGTGCCCTTGGATGGTTGGAAGTAAAAGAGCGAAATGCAATATAGAAGTTTGTATTTATAAATCAATTTATTTGGCAAGCGGACGAAAATTCATGAGGTAAATTGGTAAAATAAACACGTTCCTCGCTTCGTAGACATCTATCAAAGGAAGCGTTTTGAAAATTAGGAGCATTCAGTCTTCCTCTGATGTTAATAATTTCGGTGAGCTATTCAGTCACTGACGAGTCTTTTTAAAACAGTTCTATAATTACTGGATTTGAAAATAACTCCCTGGAAAAATTACCGGCCGCTTCGTCGTCCTTATCATCACTTTACTTCCTGAGTGCATAAAAAAAAATAAAAAAAATCATGACCTACATCGCACTCTACCAGCATCGGCACCTCCACCACCACCATCAACAAAACCAACATAACAACAACACAAACAACAGCATCAGTGGCAGCAGGAACACTAATGAAAGAACAACAACAACAACAACGACAACGACGACAACAACAACAACAACAACAACAACAACAGCACTATTAATTCCTTGACCTCCTTCATATACGAAACTTTTCTCCTCGCCAATCACAATACCATTTTTCCCTTCATAATGACACACACACACACACACACACACACACACACACACACACACACACACACACACACACACACACACACACTCACTCACTCACTCACTCACTCACACCATGCATAAAAATTGCCAGAGGGGAGTGAGTGCCTGGGTCTGAGTGGGGGAGTGAGGGTAATGAGAGGTCTGCCTTGCCCCAGACCGCAACACGCAGTAATTTAGTCATCTGAACCTGCTGTGTCTGAAGGCCTTGCATGTGTGTGTCTCCTCCCTGCTCCTTTCCTTCCTGCCTTCACCTTCTCAACGCCCCCTCCACCCTTTCCTCTCACTGCTCTATTTCTTTCCATGTTTCCGTTTTGCATCTTCCTCTACGCGTCATTAGCTGTCTATCTCTCCCCACCCTCCTCTCCCCTTCTCCTCTTCCCCGCAGTGTCCCCGTTTTGCCTCTCCTCCACCCTTCATCGCGTGTCTCCTCTCCCCTCCCTGATTAGCTCTTCTCATTTCTCCCCTCATATCTGCCTCTCTCCTTCATCTCCCTTCGCCCATCGCCCTTCCTCCCTCAGTGGACTCTCCTCATAGACTCCCCTCAACGTCATCAGTGCTGGCCCTTTCATCTGGCCGCCTCTTCCCTCACTTCCCCTCGCCAGTCTCCCTTCACTGCCTCCTCTTTCACTTCCCCTGTCGCCCCATCCACGCCGCCCCATCTCTCTCCTCCCCGGCGTCACCTTGCCTCCCCTGTCATCACTCACCTGCTCCCCTCTTCCGTGTCGTCCTTGTCCCCTTGCCCCTCTTTTACTGCCCTTGTCACCCTGCCTCCCCTCTCTCCCCCCCCCCTTTATGACTCCTGCTTTACTGCCACCATCCCTCCGTCACATCCGCTGCCCCCCTTCAGCGTTCCTTTACCCCTGCCATACTCATCGATTCCTATCCACACACACCCCATCGCCCTAGCTGCCCCCTCACCTCCCCCCTGCTTGCTTTCACTTTCCCTTCCCCGCCACCTTGCCGCTTGATTGGCCTCACAACAGGATGGGAATACCACACTCTAATATAAATGTGTGTTGTTAATGTTGCTGTAGTGTTGGAAGTAGGGATACATATTTTCCTCCTTTATGAATTGTAACGATGAAGGTAAAGCTATAAACAAAAACCTACATACCGAAATGCGTGTTTGAATGCATGTGAAAGACAACCTCAGTCTTGTACAGTTATAATAAGCCTGCCTAACACGTGTGGCGGAGGGGGGGTTATTTTATTTTATTTTATTTATTTATTTATTTCTGTATTTATTTATTTATTTATTTATTTTTTTTTTTTTTTGTGTGTGTGTGTCCTAGTTTCAGTGGGAAAAGAGGGATTTATGGAGCCTCGAGATGAAAGGGAAGTATAACCTGTGGGCGAGTGGGAGGGAGCGGGAAGGGCGGTGGAGGTGGGTATTAAAGGGAGGAATTATGAGATGGAGGGAGAGGAGGGGAGGGCATGGAAAGGGGAGGGGAGGGGATGAGAGGAAAGATGGAGGGGAGGTAACTAAGGAAAGATGAAGAATTGGGGAGGGGGGGGGGCTTGGAGGAAAGGAAGGGGAGAGTGGAAGGAACTGGATATTAGGAGGAGAGGGAGAGGGAGATTAAGGGAGATCAAGAAAAGGTGAGGGAATGGAAGTGAGAAAGGAAAAACAAGAGAAATAAAATAGTTAGATTAAGATGAGAAATAAATTGAGAACCCAAAGAGAATAAATTACAGGCATGTGGGAACAGGTAGAGAGAGGTAAAGGTGGGATGGAGATAGAGTAGAAATGAAGACAAAATGGAAGGGGAACAAGAGGTGAGAGAGAAAAGAGGGGAGGGAGAAGATAATGGAAGAATGAAGAGAGGATGAGAGAAAAAATGAGAATATGAGAACTGAGGGAGGAGAGGCGAGGAAGGGAAGGAGGAGGTAAAAGGGGGGAAAGTTTTGGCTCAGTAACGACCAATTTTATGAGACGAGTGATTTATTAATTTATGACCAAGAATTCTGGGTATCAAGACGGTGGTGGAGGGTGCGGCAGTAGTGGCGGAGATGGTGGTGGCCGTATTAGTGAAGGTGGCGGTGTTGATACTAGTGATGGTGGTGATGATGATGGTGGCAGTTGTACTAAATGCAGAAGTAGAAGTTAAGTCAATAAGTTTGTCAGTAAGTTAGTTAGACAGTAAGTTCGTGCAGGTATTTGGTTTGCACAATGTTATGGTTATGAATACGCTTGTCCTTTTCTTCCATTCTTTTATTTATTCAGTCAGTCAGTCAGTCAGTCAGTCAGTCAATCCTTCAGTCTCTTTCCCTCAGCCACTCCTGTACTCTCACTCATTTACCTTCACTTACCCACACCTGATTCTCTCAGTCACCCACTCATTCACTCCCTCACTCCTTTGCTCACCTACTCCTTCCCTTGCTCACAACTTCCTTCCTTCACACACTCACGGACGCACTCAGTCTCGAGGTAGATTTATGTAGATTCTCGAGAGCCATTTTTCCACAAAAGCCGAACATACCGCCCTAACGTTTAGCAAGATATATAGCGCAACTATGTAGATTTTTATGAGAGTTGTGTGTGTGTGTGTGTGTGTGTGTGTGTGTGTGTGTGTGTGTGTGTGTGTGTGTGTGTGTGTGTGTGTGTGTGTGTGTGTGTGTGTGTGTGTGTGTGTGTTTCTCCTTGAGCCTAAGTTTTCTAATCCTCCTATGTCTCCCTCGCCATTATTATGATTGTTGTGTGTCCTTTTCATTCTCGTGCGTGCAAGGAGGAGAAGGGAAGACTAGCGGGAGGACGAGGAGTTAGGGAAGAATGAGGACAGACGAAGGAGGGAAGGGCAGACAGACAGACGCCAAGGGCAATGAAAGACAAAATGACAAAATAACTGTAACGAAGGAGAAAGAAAGCCAAAGAGTGTTATGCCGTGAGAAAAATAATATAAGAGGAAAAGTAACAGACAAGCTAATAACCGGGAGATAAAACGAGGAGATGGATGGACTGCCTAATGATAGAGAGCGAGCGAAGGGAGACGCAAATAGACAGACTGACGGACGGGGAGAGAGAGACAGGCAGATGAAATAGAAAAACGAGATGAAGACAAAGAGGTGTTGGTGGAATACAAACAATTAGAGGACGTTCACATAAAGAGTGGCGGACAGAAAGCAGAAATGAACGTGAGAAAAATAATGAAAACAAAAGGAACGAATACAAACTTTAAGCTAACTCAAACCTAAAGAGAAATACGTGTATTGATACATAAAAAAATATATAAAATCCACTGTAAGCTAAACATAGAAAATAAAGATGGATTTAAAGCACGGGAGAGACAGGAAGTATAACACATATAGATCATGGTGACAACAACCGGTAAAAAAATTGGAGAAAAAAATTATCTTGTGAGACATTAAAGGGTAAACAGACATACAGACAGACACGGACAGGCACGTACAGAGACATACAGACAGACACAGCAGACAGAGAATAAGGAACAAGGAAACAGACACAAACGAACATAGGGAGATGTAGACACACACAGAAACAGACAAGCAGATACCAACAGACAAAGACAGACAGATTCAGGCAAGCACAGACAGACATATACGTACATACAGACAAAAAAAAAGACAGGCAAACAGACACTGAGCGGTTCGAAAAAAAAATAATAAACTCGATGGTCGCAGGGACGTGGCCCGAGCCGGCATTTTCCTTTAGAAAGTCTCTCTGGCACGGATGATATTAAATTTGTTTCGTAAGTTTGTAGCGATGTGGAAGTTTTAAGGTTTTCGCTCAAAATTACTGAGATGGAAAAATCACAACAAGATAGATGAAGAAGCATCCGTCGTGTGTGTGTGGGTGGGTGAGTGGGGGTGGGGGTGGGGTGCTAGAGAGAGAGAGAGAGAGAGAGAGAGAGAGAGAGAGAGAGAGAGAGAGAGAGAGAGAGAGAGAGAGAGAGAGAGAGAGAGAGAGAGAGAGAGAGAGAGAGAGAGAGAGGTTGCAAAATAGTCTTATATTAAAAATATGAAAAATATTTTAGTTTTGTAGTTCCGTGGTTGGCCAGCCCATTCCAGTCACAGGAAAGAGCTATAGGCTTACACGAACCTATCAGTCTGTAATGACGTAAGTTTGCATAATTATAACTTTTTAGTCGAAGAGTCTCCTCCTTATAACGTACATAATCATCCTGTCCTTGATTTTTCTCCCGAACTTGGTATACATGTCTTCAGACTCTTTTTTTCCTCGGCTGAACGCCCCACGGAAATCTGAAGAAACTCTCCTCCCAAAATAGCATTACGAGGACTTAAGACCAGGGCTTCACGAGGGGAAAGGAAGGGCTGATGCTTTCGTACCCAAGTTTTTCGTAAGAGAAGGTAAACACGAACTTGCGGTCATGAATTTCGGCATGAAAATACAAAACATGTTTGGAAACAAAAATGTATGCTCCCATTCTCTTATTATCTTCCTTACAACTGCGTCGCACACCTGCACATAGCGAACCGAATTCTCGAGACATTAATTCCCGTGCGCCGCCACCTGTTATATGGCGCCGCGCAGGTGTGGCGTGTGCGCGTCTGGGCCACCTGGCACGGAGAGGGTAATTAGGGAATCCAACTTCTTAGGTTTTGTTTGGTGACGGTGGTCGTGAAGCCACACATGGGCTGACCTGCCCTGCCTGCTCGGGTCAGTGGCGGCCCGTGTTTGTCAAGAATGATGAGTCACACTACTTAGCTTCGATTTTGAACGTTTTTTAGTGTTAATATTCACAAGGTAAAGCAAATATAAAGCTAGAAATAACCAAATTACTTTTATAATCAGTTTTCAACTACGCTATTTTTCCGTCATGTTTAAAGGGAGGAGAGCTTCAATGATCAATGTATTGTAAGGTTATAAAAAAAAACGAAATCGATCGTTAGAGACTTAATTGCTCATCCTTTTTATTACACAGGTAAACAAAGTCTAACAGTTGTACAAAACACAGCAGAGTGTACCGGCACCTGTGTTTATAAGTTACTGGAGAATAAAAAAGGAAAAAAAGTGTCAGATATCATTTTTAAGAGGACGGTGACGTACCTGATTGTTTCCTTTACAATACGGCAAACAAACGAGGTGTATCCAGCCTGTGTCAGACGGAGATTGTTTGAAGCATAATAGATATGAAGTATGTTCCAAGGTCCCCCCCCCCACGTCCCACCATACACACACAAGAGGATGTTATTGAAGTTCACACAGATTACAGAGATGAAAAGAATGAAACAAAGCAAGGAAAGAGACCTGACAGATGCGTGTGTGTGTGTGTGTGTGTGTGTGTGTGTGTGTGTGTGTGTGTGTGTGTGTGTGTGTGTGTGTGACAGCTATTGCGCTTGAATCGTCCTAAAGTAAGACGAATATTCAGTTTATTGCGAAAGTTTGTCGTGGAAATGAAAATATTTGCTGTCGTTCAATTCAAGAAGATCAAAAGAACAAAACCCAGCACAAGAAGTTGACCAGTGTGTGTGTGTCTAGTGCTGCGTGTAAAGTGTTTTTCGGTGACTGAGAAGGAGGAGGAGGAGGAGGAAGAGGAAGAGGAAGAGGAAGCGGAGGAAGAGGAGGAGGAAAAAGAAAAAGAAGAAAAAGAAGAAGTAGAAGAAATAAAGTAGAGGAAAAGCATGTATAGTTGAAGAGTTTATAAGGTCGTGTCTTAATAAAAACGATAAATAGCTTGGTGCGGTGGAATTCAAGTGAAGAGTCGGTGAAGTCAGTGGTGGAGTAAAGGACATTGTATACTTCTCCCATCAATATGTATTTTTTCCTTCCTTCCTTTGTTGTGTATAAGGGAAGGGACTGGCCTGAGAGCTAAACGAAACCCGTGCACAAAGTCGCCAGCTGAGGAAGGAACAAGAAATCCCCGCTGAGAAAAAGGAGAATGTCTAATTGTATCCGAAAGTCCAAACGGATCGAGGTCGCCTTGTCGCTTGAGCTCTGGAATTTCTCGTCCGGGTATTGGGTTACGGGTAGGGCAGTGACGTTGCCTTATGTGGAGGAACGACAGTTCGGAGGACAGTTCGGCGCCAGGAAAGAAGACAGATAAAACCCTTGGAACCTATTGCTATTGATCGCGTTCAACTGAGACCGAACATTGAAAAGCTTTGGCACTACGCGACGTTTGGAGGATCCGGCGGCGCGCCGGGTCGTAAAAGGTTGGAGCCGTCCGGTGACCCGCCTTTGCCACACGTGATGAACGCGTCTGTCTGCCGGGAACCAGCGCGGAAAATCGTCAAACAGGAAGGAGTTTTTGTAGCTTACGAGGTTAACACGAGGCACTTGATGAGGAGCAGATAACTTTAGAACGCTCATATCCAACGCGACGCAACATAAAAAGTGATCATAAAGAAGTTTGCTCGCCTTATGGTGGTCATAGAAGGGACTTATGTGTCGCTGATATATTTAGACTGTCAAGGATGCGGGACTGGGAAAGACGTCCCACAACTCGTCTGGGGCTCCCGCTAAGTCGCTAGGGCGAGGAAAACCATGGGAGGCAGACTCATCTAGGGCTTAGCCGTGAATGGATGAGGGATCGAAAATCTCTTTAACATGCATGAGTGTGATGGACGGAATGGGGATGATAGTGACTGGTTTACCTAGCCTTTGAAAGCTTCGGTGGATATTCCGTCCTATACGTCTCTTACATTGCCTACCGCTCCTAGTTTCCTATTGTTTTTCCAATCCCCTTCAGCTTCCGTTAGTCCACTATTCTGCAGACTTTTCTTTCCGTGGCTGAGGCCCACACTCTCAAACATTTCGGTACTCACACACCCACATTTGATAAGGCTTTCGTAGAGCTTGTAGCTATTTTTCCATAGGTAGCCAATGTTATCTTAACGAGGTTTCTGCTCCCTGAAAGTGAAAAATATTCATGAAAACGCGACTTATCTCCTATGTGGTTTTTGGAAATATATGTTGTGAGCCGAAAGTGTCTGAGAATACGGAGCTGTGATAATGTTTTGTATTACCTTCGAGATTCTCGTCTGAATTTCTAAACATCGAATTTGTCTTCATCAACTGTTATGTGGCTGATTTGTCTTTTTGACCCGTTTTTCAAGGCGGTGTTATTAGTTTATTAATTTTTATATCCCTTTTAACGAATGAGTTTAATATGTTAACTGTGAAAATCCTGCACTTCTAACTAACACCGTCCCAAATAATGGAATCAAAGTCAAACTCGCCACTTAGTTATTACTAAATAATAATACGACATATAAATGATATGGTGTCTTTTGAAAAGCTCGTGGCAATAATAAAAGCTGCGTCTCCTCTCCTATTCGGGGACGCAGTGATTGATTTGTGGCGAGGTGGTGACCCAATTAGCTGTCTCGCAATCCGTGCCTTAAAGAACCCTGCCTTAATCCATCCATATCCTCCCATTTCTTTTGTGTTAGGTTCTTCTATTCCAGTCATTTGTATTTACCTTCTGTTAATCTCAGCTCTCATACGGTGCCTCTTCACTACTAAAGACGCCTTTTTTTTCGCATCCCTTTCCGAGCCTTATTCAGCTTCTTATAGTTCCTGTGCAAACACCTTAATTTTCATGCAAAGATATTACGTATAGTCATTATTAGTCCCTTTCAGTGTATATAGCACACACCCTCACCAGCAACCCCAGCTCGTGCCCTCCTCCCCACCACCCACACGGTACAGCCACACCATTAATTAACCTTCGTCAAGTGTTCCTGAGCCCAGAGCCCTGCCGTGACAGCCCTGAGCGAGGCGCCAACACCATTATCAGGGCGCAGCGTGTGATGGACTAATGAAGGCGAGCGTTGCATCATGGCCTTGGTGGTGCTGGTGGCTCGGCGATGGCCTTGTTGTGTAGATATGAGTAAAAAACTGAACCCGATCTTGGAGTGAGTGGGGATAGGAGCAAAGGAAGGGCAGGGGAGGTGGAAGGAAAAGAGAAAAATGGAAGGGGAAGATGGACGTCAAGGTAGGAACGGGAGGAAAGAGACGGAGAGAACGCAATGAGGAGAAATATATGAAAGCAAGAATATAAGGGAGAAAGAGGAAGGGCAGGGGAGGTTGAGGGGTAAAAGGGAAGCAAGAAAAACGAAAAGGAGAAGAGGGAGGTCGAGGTAAGAACGGGAAGGAAAGAGACGGAGAGAACACAATGAGCAGAAATTAATTTAAGCAAGAAGGGAGAAAAGGAAGAGTAGAAAAGGTTGAAGAGTTAAAGAGTAGAAAGAGAAAGGGAGGGGGAAAGGGGGAGGTACAGGTAGGAACGGGAGCAAAGAAACGGAGAGAACGCAGTGAGTAGATATGAATAAAAGCAGGGGGACATGGGAGAAAGAAGGGCAGGGGAGATTGAGGGATAAAAAGGAAGCAAAAAATGGAAGGGGGAAAGAGGGCAGTAGGAGTAGGAACAGGAAGGAGAGAGACGGAGAGAACGCAGTGAGGAGAAGTATATATAACAGCAAGAAAATAGGGAGAAAGATGAAGTCTCCCTCAAACCCTCTCTCTTTTTCTCCGTCTTATGTCAGCTTCCGTGCCTCAGCTCCTTCCCTCGCTCTCTCCTGCCTTCATCCTCTTGCGCTCCCTTGCCCCTTCCCTCTCTACCTATCCCTCTCAAGCGGCTCTGACCAACTGCATCCACTTCCCTTGTTTCTTTCCCCTCTCCGTTGTTTCCTCTTCTCTTTCCCCACCTCTCTCCTCTCTCCCCTCTCTCACCCTCTCACTAACTTCCTCCTTTTTCTCTGTTTCCTCTTCTCTTTCCCCACCTCTCTCTTCTCCCTTCCCCCCTCTCACCCTCTCACTAACTTCCTTCTTTTTCTGTTTCCTCTTCTCTTTCCCCACCTCTCGCCTCTCTCTTCCGCCTTCTCAGCCTCTCACTAACTTCCTCCTTTTTCTCCGTTTTTCTTTCCTCCTTCTCCCTCTCCCCTCCTCCTTACCATCTGTAACACTCTAATCCGGCCCTAACCAACTGCTGCATGCACTTTCCTTGTCTCTTTCCCTGCCTCTGTCCTTCCTCTCCCGCCATCTCATTAACTCCCTCCTTCTTCTCTGTTTTTGTCCTTCTCCTTCCCTCCCCCTTCCTCCTCCTCCCAGCCATCTTTATACCGCTCTTGTCCTGTTATAACCAACTGCAAGCATTTCCCTCGTCTCCTTCCCGTCTAAGCCTCTAAGGCATCCCCTCTTCTCCTTCCTGCGTCAAAAATATAGGAAATATGTCTAGATTTAAGAGAAACCTCAAAGATAATGTTCCACCATGATCTTCCTCTCTAATTTTAATGTTGTATGTGTAGTCTATAAGTAGTAATTTTAATACCGCTGTCTTAGTCTTTTACACACACTTGTTTTAGGTTTCTTTTATATCTTTTTAGCTTCATTGCTTTAATGTTTTGTTTATATCATGTTTTAGGTTTCTTTCAAATCCTTTTACTTCAATTGTTTTAGTTTTTTTTTACATCATTTTTGCCTCATTGTATTAGGAATTTTACATCATTTATACTTCATTGTCATACACCTAACTGTTTCTCTTATATAATAGATTGAGTAGTTGCTCTGAACTACTCTCTAACCAAATACTCAGGCTATCACGTTTTACTCATTTATCTTTCTTTGAAATCATACCTCTATCTTTGTAAACTGTGCAGGAAGAACTATTGTAATAATGGAATATGACAATAAATTCAATAATTTCAATTCAATTCCTCCCTCTCTCCCCATGTCACCAACTCCTTCCCTACTCCCTATTCCTTTTCTATCCTTCTCCCTTCCCCTCCCCTCCCCACTCTCCCTCCTCCTCCTTCTCCCAGCCACTGTATTGCTGGGAAGACTTCTAAAAGTTAATCCTTTCGGTGACCTGACGCCGATGAGGAAAAATTGGAATTCAGGAAGGTGTTTTTCTCGGAGCTCATTCCCTGCTGTGTTTTCGGCGAGATGGTGATGGTGGTGGGAGGGGAGGGGGTGGCGGGGCATGGGTATAGTGCGGTGGGGGGTTGTTGGCGGTGATGGAGTGGGAGCAGTGGTGGTGGACGTACTGGTGTGATGGGGGAGGTATGGGTGAAACGAATGACGATAAAGTGTAGTGGTGGTCTAATGGTGGTGTTCTTCAGTGGTGGTTCTGGCTTAGTGGTGGTCGCTGGTACAAGTTGGGATGCATGGGTATGGTAGCAGATATTGTAGTGGCGAGGAAAGAGTAAAATATGGTGTGTATTGGTGGTGTTAGCTTTGGTGATGTGGATGTGATGTTAACGGTATATATTGGTTGTGGTGGTGGAGGTGATGGGTGGTGGTGGTGAAAAGTGGTGGTAAGATGTGGTGGTGGATGGTTTTGATGATGTGGTGAAACTGGTGTTGATGGTGGTGGTGGTGGTGGCGTATGGTGGGTTGAGGTGGTGGAAAGGGGCGATAAGGTGTAGTGGTTGGTGGTTTTGAGCATGAGGTGAAATTGGAATTGACGATATTGATTATGGTGATAGTGGTGATGGTGGTGATGGTGAAGGTGCTGATGGTGGTGGAGGTGGTGGTGGGTCTGGCGGTGAGAGTGGCGGCGGCGATAACAGTGTGTGGGGGCGGCAGCGTGGTGAGCGGTGGACAGATTTATGGCGAGCGGCTTTCCGTCTTGTTTAATTTTTGTCAATACCGTGTAGCCATGGAGCCAGGGAGGGGGGGGGGGGAGCAACCAGGTGGATGCTTCCTCCCCCCCAACCCCCCTAACCCCGGCCTCCACTGCCCACGACAGCCTTTCCCCCCTCTCTCCCTCCCTCCGTCACACCATTTATCCACGACAGTTTAATTCTGATGTGTGTTGTGTGTGTTATCTTGACTAGTTTGATAACACAAGCTTTGACGTGTGTGTGTGTGTGTGTGTGTGTGTGTGTGTGTGTGTGTGTGTGTGTGTGTATTTACCTAGTTGTATTTACCTAGTTGTAATTTTACAGGGCCTGGGCTTACGCTCGTGTGGTCCCGTCTCCGTATCTATAATTATCGAACTTTTCCTTGAAACTTTGCACACTCTTCGCCGATACTATTTCTTCACTTAATCTGTTCCAAACCTCTATATTTCTTTGTGGGAAGCTATATTTCTTTATGTCTTTTGAGTGTGTGTGTGTGTGTGTGTGTGTGTGTGTGTGTAGTAGTAGTAGTTGTAATAAAAGTAGTAGTAGTAGTAGGAGCAGCAGCAGCAGCAGCATCAGTTGTAGTGTAATTATATATTCACGCTGTTTTTATTATTGTTTTACACGCCCGCTGAACCGCTTAATTAAACACAACAACAAACAGCACACGCTCCGGCCATCCCGGCGCGCCACAAAGAACGCTAATCTCGCCGTGCAAACCAGGCAGCGTTTCCGGCTTTTTGATCCTTTTGTTGCTTCCGTATAGCATCGATCTGATTTAACGGAGTCTCGCTAATCGGGGCCCTCTTCACGAAATTACGGAGTTACCTAATTAATTCACTTCAGCGGACACAATAACAGAAAGCTTCCAATGAGTCCAAAAGCAATCATCCGTGTTATCTGAATCCATTATATCGAGAAAACAATAAGGAAGTTTGTGTGTGTGTGTGTGTGTGTGTGTGTGTGTGTGTGTGTGTGTGTGTGTGTGTGTGTGTGTGTGTGTGTGTGTGTGTGTGGGGGGCACGTGGACACTGCAAACTTTACTTCAAATACTTACTTACCGCGATCATAATATTTGCCTTCAGCATAATCACATTTCAGCCCCGGCGCCAAGTTACTGATGCCATTTTAGTTTTGTTTCCTTTCTCCAGCCTTCCTCTCCTCCTTCCTCTCTACCCTTCCCTCCTGCTGCCCCCTTCCCTTCTCCTGCCTAGCCCCTCTCTCCACCCTATCAGTAACCCCTCACCCTTCCTTCCCTCTTTCACTTCTCTCCTTATCTCCTTTCCTTTTCTCTCTCCTGTCCCGTCTTTCCTTGTTTCCATTCTCCTGCCTCATTCTGTCCCCTCTTATTTCTTTCCCTTTCCTCTCTCCCGTCTCCTTGTACCCCCCTTCTCCTGCCTCCTATATTCCTTTCCCTCCTCAGCGGCCTGCCTCAGCAACACACTCATGCCACACATCAATTTCTCGCTGTATGTCATCACGATTTTCCTCTTTATGATTTTTTTGGCATTGCAGAGATAGCCACTCACTCGCCTCCCTTTCATCTTTCTCTTCCTATCCACCCACAAAAGTCCTCTACTTGATCCTGGCCTTCCATCGCTCCTTTTCCTGTGATGTAGATCTTGCCTCCCTATCCTTCTTTGGGATGATTCGTTATAATGGTTTGAGCCGGATTTTCGATCTTTACCTCTTTGGCTCATTCAGTGATCTGCTCTTTCGGTATCTCCTTCCGTTCCTCCTCCTCCTCCTCCGTAATTGCTCTCCTCACCTCTCCTCTTCTCTGCTCCATTCCCTCCCCTCTCCCTCTCCTCTTCTCTGCTCCATGCCCTCCCTTCTCCCAGCCGTTGAGTTAATCCACCGTCTTCTCAACTCGCCTCTTCTCGGAACCCAGCACAGGATAAATATACCGGATCATATGACGCCAATTGGCCGTGATTGCAACGATTTCAGATTCTTGTTTGGAGTTATTTTTAGAGGAAATGGAATACCGGTGTGACGAGAGACGCAAAAGAGCAAGGCTGTGGTTTTGTTTTTATCTTCAGGCTCACTGCGTCTTTGATTTCCAGTGAGTGTGTGTGTGTGTGTGTGTGTGTGTGTGTGTGTGTGTGTGTGTGTGTGTGTTTACATAACAAAATAGTTGACTTCCAGATGAGAGAGAGAGAGAGAGAGAGAGAGAGAGAGAGAGAGAGAGAGAGAGAGAGAGAGAGAGAGAGAGAGAGAGAGAGAGAGAGCAAACAGATAAGACTCATCTGTTTATCCTTTAAGACCGGTGCACTAATAAACGCTAACACACACACACACACACACACACACACACACACACACACACACACACACACACACACGTGTCGTGTGGCAAGGGTCTTGGGAAAGTTACCAAAAAAGAAAAAAAAAGAAAGACAGAAACAAAACTGGGATATGGCCTCAAGCACCAGGTTCTTTTCCCTTAAAACAAAAAATGGACAACGGAAACTGAATACAACAAGATAAATTTTTCCCCTTAAAGCCCCAAAAGCTCAAACAATACTGAACACGCAGGGAGGTGGGCTGGCCTCTCTCCCCTTTTGTTTCCCTGCAGAGCCTTCTGCAGTCTTACCACGCCTGCAGGCGTGTGTCTTCTTTACGGGAGAGAGTCGTCAGTGTTTTAAGGTAAGGTTTTTTATTTTGTGTGTGTGTTTTCCTGTGCCATATTCAGTGTTTTTCGTGTTTATCATGCTTTGCTTTGTGTTCATGCTGCCCCTCGCCCACGTGCTGTTAATAGTGTTTTGTGCTTTTTCGTTGGGTAGTATTTGATTCATGCTTTGGAGTGCGTTTGCTAAGGCAATCTTGGGTTTTACTTTTCTTTTGTAATTGATATAAATATTAACTTTTTGTAAATATATAGACTTTAGTTAGTTGCGTTTCCGTTGTCCATTTCCTTTGTCTAAACTATTCATTTTCCTTTTGTTGTTGTTTGGTTAAAGGGAAAAGAACCTGGTGTTTGAGGCCATATCAACCCAGTGTTTTTTTTGTCTTTTTTTTTTTTGTAACTTTCCCAAGACCCCTTGACCACACCAGTGTTACGACACTGGTGACTTAACAACACACACACACACACACACACACACACACACACACACACACACACACACACACACACACACACACACACACACACACACACACACACACACACACACACACGTTGCCTCTTCAGTGAACCATCCCCCTGTGATGCCTCCTCTGGGCGCGTGTCTTTCCCTGCGGCTCTCGGGGTGGCTGTGGTCTCAGGGAGGGTCGGCCCTTTGTTGTGCTCACCTGCGGCTCTTCCATTATAAGCTACTTTTATGCTTTGCTTCCCCTCCGCGGCATGATCACAGAGCCATTCCCAGCCTAACATTCTCTTCTCTAAGTCTAAGGGATTGTCCAATATCTATTTTTAAGGTTTTGTACAGTCAGACCCCCAAAAAATCGAACACCCATGGATCGATTGGATAGAATTTGAGCGAAATCTATGGACGAGGGTGGGACAGGGGTGCTCGATAGTTTTCTTTTTGCCGACTGTACAATAATAAGGGAAGAAAGTATTGATGAGGTTTAAAATGAGTTAGTCTGTTTCCTCATATCTATTCCCATCTTAACTTATGTGAGTGATCGCTTGATACACCTGCCTTAGTCAGTGGTTTTAAGGCGATAACGAGGCGATTGATTAATGTGCTTCATTACGTCCACTGCCAGCCTTGCTTCTTTCCGAGTGATAGTTTGATATACTTAACTTTAATGAGTTGCCTAATGAGATGACGGAACTTGGCATTAATTAATTTGTACACACTTATTTTTTACAGTCGTCCAGTAATTGCGTGAGATGCTATTTCATTTAGGCTCCGTCACAGACACTCCCAACCTTTAACCTTTTTCGAGGGATAGTTTTGTACAAATTATTTTTAAGGTTTAAAGGTACGTAATTTAGATAATGAACAGGATATTGAGAAGCTAATTTGTACACCCGCATATTTTTTCAGACATTCAATAATCTCTCTCAGTAATTAAAATTATGATGTATTTTATTTTTGTTTGACTATAATTATGTGCAAGTTTAATAGAATACAACACAACTGCCTCCACTTTATTTTTTTTTATAAAGGCCTAGTTTTTTTTACTGTTACATAGAATATTGATGTTTTCATTAATTTAATTAGTAAGCTGATGGTTTTACATGTTCGGCAATCATCCAGTGCTTGGTTTGTTGATATATTTCCCATTTATTTTTGTAATCATTCAATCCGTTGTTTAATTGGCAAAAAAAAAAAAAAAGCTACAGGTTCGTCCAATCCCATAGCTGCCATGCACGCGTGTGCTCGCCTCGCCTGATGCGTTTTATAAAATTTACTTTTGAAGGGATTTTCACAGTATGAGGTACAGAGAGAGAGAGAGAGAGAGAGAGAGAGAGAGAGAGAGAGAGAGAGAGAGAGAGAGAGAGAGAGAGAGAGAGAGAGAGAGAGAGAGAGAGAGAGAGCACAGATTTTCATCTATTTTTACCTAATCTATTAATTTCCGTTATTGCCTACAGGCCGCTGAAACAAATATTTTGTATCTCATAATACGTACCAATTCGCGTATCGGCACAAAGACACTCAATAATATATGTACTGGTATGATAATACTACTAATAAAGGAAAAATAAATTGGAAAGGAGACGAGCACCTTTTTCATCGTTAAGCCACGTGCGACCGTGATACCTTTTTGATAACCTCCAGCCACTCTATAGTCAGGTTCAACCTTCGCACGCCAGGCTCGTCCCCTACCGAGGTTCCTCCTTCTGCCAACCCCCTGACACGTCAAGGCCAGCCAGCACCAACACGCCGGCCAACAGGAAGCGTGCACCTAACCGCCCTACACCGCCGCGTGCCTTCCCCGCGGCCCCCTTCTCACACACACCGACCGGCCGCTAATGAACGAAAAAGAAAAAAAAAAGAAAATATGTAAACAGTGTTTAAACTTACCCCGGATCTTGTAAGCCAAGAAGCCTGAAAGTTGTGATGAGATGTGCAATGAGTGAGGGAGCCGCAGGGGAAGTTTTGCTAGAGAAGAGGAATTTGAGAGTGGAACTTTCAAGGTGCAGCAAATAGTGGATCAAAGAGGGTAATGTTTGAAGTGCAAGGTGAAGGATAAACAGGAGAAGGTTATGTGGCCTTGAAGAGGTTTAGTTTGCTGCTTCACCGGTAAGGTCAGATTCTCTCTCCCGGCCAACAAGTGTTAATTTTAACTGATTACGAGGCAAGATCATCATCCCCTTCGAAAACACTATACATAAAGGGGAAAGCGCTGTGTCTCTACTACAGGCGAGCCCTGCGATCCTAAGAGGCCGTTCCAATCTTATACAGCAGAACGCCGATTTTCAAAAATCAAAAAAATCACTCCAAACCTTTGTTCAGCAAAACGCTGACACAGTTTTACAAAATAGCCTTTGACTATTAAGTCTATTATCATTCCAAAAGATTTGTGTGAGTGTACCCCACTTCGACCCACACACGGGATGCATACTCCTTAAAGGGGCGGGCGAACAAGGGCTTGGTGCACGGCAGTGGAAAAGGTTTGAACGGTTTGCTGTTAATGTTCCAGCGTTTTGCTTGTATTATGGTCGGAACACTCTCCTTCTGAGTATGCATCCCGTGTGTGGGTCGAAGTGGGGTACACTCACACAAATCTTTTGGAATGATAATAATCAAAGGCTCTTTGCCTCATGAACTCCCCTATATTACTGATTGACTTCTGCCTCTTAAATTCCCCAGCAAATATTATTTCCCTTCCAGTTTAGTATCGCTATTTTCATTCTCACTTCTCTTCTTAACTTGGAAATAACATGCCTCCACCTCTTTCTTGCTGCACACAACATTCGTTCTAGTTCTTCTCTGGATTGTCAATTTCCCAATGGAAGAGTAGATCAGTATTATCATTCTTTCATATTTTTCACAAATAAACTGTTCAACACCCTTTCTTTGTAGACATTTCCTTCGTCCTATGACTTGAACACTTTCAAGAGGGGAGAATAAAAAACTAAAAAAACTACTGTAATCTTAAATAGGAGCAGTGTTTTCGGGTCTTCTTATATTATTGTTTTGTCATAGGACTGCTTCATTTACTAAAAAAAAAAAAAAAAAAATACAGGATTGCGCGGAGACACAACTATGAGAAAGGTCTTGAATTCGTTTACCGAAGAACGCTGCGCCACCATGATAATTATGACTGAAATACAAAAGGGTTCTTTCCTCACCAAATCACCCACAAGAATCGAACACTTTACCACTTAATTCACGTTTTCATACGCTACTTCCAAACTCTACTGTCCTTTGGCTTAGAAAGAAAGAGAACAAAATGACTGACAGTGTCGCAATTAGATTAACCAACGTGTGGACTCCACAAGAAGGTTGCACAATATTTCACTCTGCGTGTCCTCAGTAACTCTTCCTCACGTTGTAAGAAACATTCATGAATCGGGGCATCAAAGGACAAAATAATGCCACCTGTGTGTGTGTGTGTGTGTGTGTGTGTGTGTGTGTGTGTGTGGTAACTTACAGCAACATTCAGAGGCATATCTTGATGGGATTTCTCTTTATGACTCCTGTGATCAGTGACGTGGCTAAGATGAAAGAGAGAGAGAGAGAGAGAGAGAGAGAGAGAGAGAGAGAGAGAGAGAGAGAGAGAGAGAGAGAGAGAGAGAGAGAGAGAGAGAGAGAGAGAGAGAGAGAGAGAGAGAGAGAGAGAGAGAAAATTAGAAGAGGGAAAAGGCAAGCAATATATGTAAATCAGTATGTAAATCTCTCTCTCTCTCTCTCTCTCTCTCTCTCTCTCTCTCTCTCTCTCTCTCTCTCTCTCTCCCCCCCCCGGTCCTGTAATAACACAATCGTTGACCCCGGCCTCTCATTACGCCTCCGTCCTCATCGTTACCTCACTTATTACCTTCCCGCACACCTGGGAGGCAATTAAGACTCCTATGTGTGCCACTGTGTGTGTAAGGGGGGAGGGGAAGTGTGTGTGTGTGGGGGGGAGGGGTTGGTGAGTTGGGGGGTCAGGAGGTAAATACGGTCTGACACACACACACACACACACACACACACACACACACACACACACACACACATATATACCGAACCTTTGTGTTTATATCCTCGAGTTCCGTTTTTTCCCAGTGTCTGTTCACGGTTAGCTTCGTTTGCACCCATTGTGACGTCACGAGGCTCAGCTGTTTATGCGAGGGTCTGGGTGACTGTTACGGGGATGGGGTGGTGGTACGGTGGTGGGCTGGTGGTGTGGTTAAAGTGGTGGTACGGTGGTGGGGTGGTGGTTGAAGTGGTGGAGGTGGTGGTGGGAGTTGATTCGTTGACAAATATTATTAGAGAGACGCATTCCAAGAGACCTCCCTTTCATTCCCCCTAATCATCACAGAGGGAGGAGGAGGAGGAGGAGGAGGAGGAGGAGGAGGAGGAGGAGGAGGAGGAGGAGGAGGAGGAGGAGGAGGAGGAGGAGGAGGAGGAGGAGGAGGAGGAGGAAGAGAAGGAAGAGGAGGAGGAAGAGGAGGAAGAGGAGGAGGAAGAGGAGGAAGAGGAGGAGGAGGGGACTTATGAAAACAAGTCGTAATGCTTGCTGCTTTCAAGTATGACAGGAGAGAGAGAGAGAGAGAGAGAGAGAGAGAGAGAGAGAGAGAGAGAGAGAGAGAGAGAGAGAGAGAGAGAGAGAGAGAGAGAGAGAGAGAGAGAGAGATTATTTATATGAAAGAAAAAAAAAAGGTGTTGATCACGAGAATTTGAATGACAGAGATGACAACATTTGAAGGAGGTTGAGGAGGAGGTTGAGGAGAACGAAGTGAGGGAAAAGGGAGAATGTTAAGAGCGAAAGCGAAAAACAACCGAGGACGGTGAAAAGGAGTAATAAAGGGAAAAGTGAAAGAGAAAGAAAAACGAGATAATGATGTAAAAGCTATTTTTCTTTAACGTTTAACTACTTATCCTCCTCCCTCTCCTCCTCCTTCTCCTTCAACGAACGACTCCTTAAAAACTACAGTCAGCGGGCATAATATAAAACAATCTGACTGCACTTAAGAAACTGGCTCACCAGTAGAAAACAACGAGTGTTACTCAACGGACAGTCTTTCGGGTACGGCAAAGGTCAATGCATGTACCAAAAATCATTATCCTATACATCAATGACTTAGAAACAGTATGGAATTCTCCCCATCGAAGTTTCCTGAGGACACTAAAGTGGCTGGAACGGCCTTCATGATGGCCGGGTGCGAAATCATTCAAAAGGACCTTAACCAGATCATCCAATGGTCTGAAAAGTGCAAATGTCATTCAACATTGACAAATGTAAAGTCATGCACATTGGGTCCAGAAATGTTAAGGATACATACAACATGCATGGGAAGCCTCTTGATTCAGGATGTACAGCAGCAATCGAATCTTGAGGTCATAAAACTAATACTATGCTCGGGTTCACAGTGAGGTACGTCAAGTGTAAGACGCCGAGAATAGTCTATATAACTCGATATCAAGACCACACCTGGAATATGCAATACACTTCTGATCTCCTAATTACATGGGCATTAAACTACTGTGGAGAGTTCAGAGATACGCTACGAAAATGATTCCACATTTAGTACGGGCTCAGCCTAATGAAGAATGATTACACAGATTCAACCTATTTAGTTGGAAAAGAGACGCTTACGAGATGTGATACAGGTCGTCAAGAATATACCTGAAGAAGTAACGTCGATTACTATTTTTTTTTGAGCTCCAAACTAACTCAAGAACTAGAAAAAAAAAGAGGTCTACCGATTCAAGCGAGGCGATGTGGCACAGAAATCGGTATTATGTTTTTCTCTGATGGCGTAATAAGCTAATTGGCTTGTTGCTGCCCGTCTTTCCATGTTTTCTTCTCCTCCTCATCCTCCATCTGCTTTTCCTCTCTGGTCTTCTTTTTTATCCTAAGAATTATTGCCGTCGCCTTCCCACCTTTCTTTCTTCAACCCATTTTTCAACATAATGTGCCCGATAAAAAGGAAAGAGGGCGGGAGGAGTACGTAGAATAACAAAGATGAAGAGGAGAGACGACAGGAAAATGGACCCCAAAAGAGGAAAGAGAAGAAATATGGAGAGAAGGAGGAGGAGGAGGAGGGCGGGAGGAGGAGGAGGAGGAGGAGGAGGAGGAGGAGGAGGAGGAGGAGGGTATAAAGAAAAAAATAAATGAGAAAATGAAATAGAAAAATGAAAAATGAAGGAGAGGAGGAGGAGGATTAGGAGGAGGAGGAGGGGATTAGGAGAAGGAGGAGGAGAAGGAAGATGAGGAGGAGGAGGAGGAAGAGAAAGAGGACGAGGAGGAGGATGATATAAGTTGGAAAAGGACTTGGCAAGATAATCTGTGGCTATTTGAGAGAGAGAGAGAGAGAGAGAGAGAGAGAGAGAGAGAGAGAGAGAGAGAGAGAGAGAGAGAGAGAGAGAGAGAGAGAGAGAGAGAGAGAGAGAGAGAGATCAACCCACACCCGTCGTCCACCTGGGTCACCTGCCCGATAGGAGGCCCCTCGAGGGAAATAATTCACTTGGCGAAGGACGGAAGAAATGAAAGAGAGATTTTATTGAACCCGGGAGGATGTGTGTGTGTGTGTGTGTGTGTGTGTGTGTGTGTGTGTGTGTGTGTGTGTGTGTAGAAAAACCATGCACCTACGCCTCCATTTTAGAGACACACACACACACACACACACACACACACACACACACACAGGTATTATTGCTCACCTGGGAGTTCCAATAGCCGCCTTTCACGTCCTGTTCTTTTATTTCTTCATTTATTGCTCAAAGGCTGTCCTGGATTTTTCTTTCTTTTTCCTTATTTGTTGTCGCTTTTTTCTGTTTTATTTCGTCCCTCTGGTCTTTCCTCGATTGATCTTTCCTTCCTTTTTTTTTACTCTTCGTCTCATCGTCTCTATCTATCTATCTTTCTATCTATCTGCCTATTTTTCTATCACACACTACACACACACACACACACACACACACACACACACACACACACACACACACACACACACACACACACACACACACACACTCCCTCCCTCTCCTCTGCCCTCCCTGCCTCAAAACGGCTTGGCGGGGCGGAAATAAATATGTCGTCACGTGTCAGGGAAAAGTTAGCGTCTTGAAATCTGTTATTTTTGTAAAGTTTTGGTGGCGCCTTGACGGTAGGGAGGAAGGAGGAAAGGAGGAAGGGAGGGAGGGAGTGGGGAAAAGGAAGGGAAGAAGGAAGGAAGATAGAAGTGGGAAGGGAGGAATGCATGAAGAAACGACTGACTGAATGAATTATATAAAGGAAGAAAGTAAGGAAGAAAAATAGGTATGAAGGAAGGGGGAATGAATGAATTAATGAAGCAAGAAAGGAGGAAGCGAGGGGTGGAAGGAAGGAAGGAAGGAAGGAAGGAAGGAGGATGGGAGAGAGATGGAAGGGAGGGAATGAATTAAGGGAGGATGAAAGTAAAGGAAGGAGAAAATAAGCTAGAAAGGAAGGAGTGAAAGAAAGGGAAAGCGAAGCAAAAAGAAATTAAGGTCGAAAGGAAGAAGTGAAGGAGATTAGAAGCAAATGAATGATGGAAGAAGTGGCGAGGAAAGAGAATTGAAGGGGTGAATGGGGAAAGACGGAGTGAAGGTTGAAAAGAGTGAAGAATCGAGATAATGACCTAATGAGAGAGAGAGAGAGAGAGAGAGAGAGAGAGAGAGAGAGAGAGAGAGAGAGAGAGAGAGAGAGAGAGAGAGAGAGAGCACAGAAAAGACGTAGACAAAGATTAAAGGACACTGGCAAAAAATTCTGACAAACTGACAAATCATGCTCAGTGTGTGTGTGTGTGTGTGTGTGTGTGTGTGTGTGTGTGTTCTCTCGCTCTCTCCCTCTTTCGCGTGCTATGTGTATGTATTCAACTTTAAAACTAATTCGCCTTTTTCTATAGGCCTTTTTTCCTCACACGCTCTCATTCTTTCTTCCTCTATTCTCCCCTCCTCCCTTTCCTCTCCCCTTCTCCTTTTCCCGTCCCCTTCTTCCTCTCTCGTCCCCCTTCTTTTCCTCCCATTTATCTCGCTCCATTTTATCCTCTCTCCTCCCCTTTCCCCTCTTATCTCCTCCTTTCTTCCCATTTTCCCCTCTCCTCCAGTTTCTCCCTTTCTCCTGCTCTTTCTCTCTATCTCCTCCCTCTCCCTACTCTCTCTCTTCCCATTTTCCCTTCGCTCTTTCCCATTCTCCCTCTCCTCTCCCACTTTTCTCTCTCTCTTCCCCCCTCCTAATCTCTCCTCCTGTTTTCCCCTATCTCTTCCCACTGTTTTCTATCTCCTTTTCTACTCTTTCCTCCCACTTTTCCTTTTTTCTTCTCCACGTTCCCCATCTCCTCTCACCTCTCAATATCCCTTCTCCATTTTTCCCTCTCCATTATCTCCTCTCCTTCAACTTCTCTATCTCTTCCCTCTTACAGCTTTCTCCTCTCCATTTTCCCCTCGTCCCTCCACCTTCTCCCTCCTTCCTGCCTCTACTTCCTATCTCTTCTCCCTTCCTATTTTATCCTCCCATTTTCCCTTCACCCCTTCCCATTCTCCTAATTTCCTCCCATTTTCCCCTCGCTTCTTCCCATTTTCCCCTCGCATCTTTCCCATTCTCTAGCATCACACTACCTGATGTTGCTACCTGACCTGCTACCTGACGTTAATTAAGCACCTGGCGGGGCTTTTTTGTGTGGTACTCCAGCGCCGGCGGGAACCAGATGACCCCCCCCCCCCCATCCTCCCCCCCCCCAAAAAAAAAACACACCTATTGACTAATATTGAATAAAACGTTAGGTAAATGGGAGTGGGAATATCTGTCGGCTGAATGAAGCGGCTCGTTGGGTAATGAAGTCATCCCGCCGTGGCAGGTAAAGGTGATGGCTGGTGGAGGCACGCCGCCGAAATTGGAGCAAAACTGTATGTGCGAAACTATTTTTTTTGGCATTCGCATTTGGCTTTTGTTTTCATGTAGTGGTGTGCGTCAAAGTTCTTCCCCTCATGCACCAAGATGGGCCATGTATGCATGCGTCATCACACACACACACACACACACACACACACACACACACACACACACACACACACACACACACACACACACACACACACACACACACACACACACACACACACACACACACACACACACACACACACACACACACACACACACACACACACACACAGTTGCGTTGGTGAGTTGCCTGTTTCCCCTTTTCATTTCATTCTTCTCAAACGGGCGCCTCTTTGATGTTGTAGTTGGCGCCTCGCTGTGCTTTCTAAACATTAATTGCATATGTTTTCCTTGTTGCAGTTTGTATCTGAATGATAATAATAATTTACCTGATATATGTTTACTTGTGTAATGTAAAGCGCCATCTTGTCTAAGAATACATAAGTATCATTATTAGATTTTAAGAAACTTAGATTCTCAGTCTCCAAGTGTCACGAGTGTTATTTTCTTACATCAAAAGAGGCAGCTCAAAGCGAAAAAAATACATAAAAAAGCCGGCTATAACGCTGCTCTCGCAAACAGAAGACAGTAGCCGGAAGAGAGGCTCAGATTCGGTTCGAGAGATGTCTTGATACTCCCCTCTTGCAAGCATTCAGGTTGTATGAAGGAGGGAATACAAACGAATGAAGGTTGCTCCTGAGGTTACCAGCGAAAGGGATGAAGGAGTAAAAATACTGGTTAACTCTTGCGTAAGGAATTTGGACAGCATGGGGGTGAGCTATGGTAGCAAGTCGTGTACAGCGGGAGTTAGCAAGTTCAGAAGAGCAATTAGTAGTTAGTTTGATGATACTGATAGAAAATACAGAGGCAACATTGTGGTAAAGTTTACGACGTACAGGCCAGTCAGTTTTGTTGTATTTCATTAAAATGAGTGAACTCAAAGAACCAATCGCTTAGTTCATCCGTTCACCTACCATTCTGTCATCGATTCTGTCATTCACTCAATGAATTAATGGATCAGGTAACCAATTAGTACATCAATCAATCAATTATTATGGCCATCATTTGATTAAACAATTAGTCAGTCAGTCATGCTGTTATAGACCCAATCAATCAGTTGACCAGACAGTTATTAATCAAGGCAGTTACTCGCGTCTCCACCGCCCGTCCTGAACTGCACGGTGAGGGAAGGGGACGGACGGACAGTGGAACAGCAGACTCATAGCCGAAGTTAGGCGGCAGTCACGACATTTATTGCCTCGACTCGCTGCGGAAAGTTGGCGCGGATTAACTCCGATCTGGGCCGGAGACAGACGTGCCAGCGGAGACAGATCGGCAGACACACAGACATACAGACACACAAACAACCCAACAAACAGACATCTTAGGTTCTTAGGTGGGTGAATGTGTGCTTGGGAGGGGGGAGTAGGTGGGAGGGTTGGTTGGTGTTTACAGTCTGTCTGCGCGCCTCCTGCCCCCGCGGCTCGGGATGGAATGCAGACGCTTCCACATCTCACTAATTACTTGCGAGTTATGCCGAAATTCCACATGTGATACTACATGTCGATTTCGTGCATGTTGTGTGTGTGCATATGTGTGTGTGTGTGTGTGTGTGTGTGTGTGTGTGTGTGTGTGTGTGTGTGTGTGTGTGTGTGTGTGTGTGTGTGTGTGTGTGTGTGTGTGTGTGTGTGTGTGTGTCTGTCTGTCTGTCTGTCTGTCTGTCTGTCTGTCTGTCTGTCTGTCTGTCTGTCTGTCTGTCTGTCTGTCTGTCTGTCTGTGTGTGTGTGTGTGTGTGTGTGTGTGTGTGTGTGTGTGTGTGTGTGTGTGTGTGTGTGTGTGTGTGTGTGTGTGTGTGTGTGTGTGTGTGTGTGTGTGTGTGTGTGAGAGAGAGAGAGAGAGAGAGAGAGAGAGAGAGAGAGAGAGAGAGAGAGAGAGAGAGAGAGAGAGAGAGAGAGATTCTATCAATGTGTATCTGCTTAATAGGTTATGTAGATCCATTTCTTTACATTATTTTACCGCGATATACCTTTAACCTATGCCGTTTTAGACCAGTTTCCATCCATTCAGTCACATATCCACTCTTTCCATCTACATCTCAATCTATCTACCTATATCTATTTATCCATGTATCTATCTATTAATCTAGCTGAAACACAGACCCACATCCTTCCATTCCTTTCATATTCTTTCACCGCTTCAGCGTTGAATATTAAAGTCATCCACCGCAGACGCAAAGCGATATTTCATGCCACACGCTTTCGTTACACCTTTCACCTTATCCCTCCATCCATTCTACCCTTCCATCCACCCCTCCACCCATTCAAGCCCTCCCTCACACCCCAGCATCACCCTCATCTCAAATTCCCTGCTTTCCTGCTTTCTTGACCTCGTTCCCTCCAGTTGTTCCTCGTTGTGTTGTCTCCCTCTTGTGTTCGGTTATGGATGGGAAAACCGGTAACGAGGGAGAGATTGATAGACATGGATAAATAGATAAATGTAGATAGAGAAAATGGGACACGCAGCAGTCTTTTCTCATAAGGAGTTTGCTTGCGTAAGAGTTTAATGAAGTAATGGATAAACTTAATTGCTTCGGTAAAAAAAAAAAAACGCAGCTGGTATAAAAAAAAAAAAAAACTGTAATTAGAGCAGTGTATTGCGATGTGCGTTGCATGGCGGTTGTGGGAGTCGGATGTGCATGCCGAGTCCACACGCAAAGGAGTAGTTATGGAGTAAACTAATGTGATGAGTGATAATTAAGTGATATCAAATGAGAACAGCAATTAAACCTCTAATGAAATGTAAAAGGTTAATCCTGTAAGTGAGTAATATCGTAGAAATCTGTAAGAAATTGATCTGGAGTACTGCATCCCGTTTTAGGTTAACGGTCCACGAAAGCGATAAGAAATAAGATCAGAAGAGGTCTCACCAGCCAGCCGGACATACATACACACATAGAGAGACGGTGCCATCAAGATCTCGTAACAAGGTCTGTCCGTCCTCGCCTCAAGTTGGTCTCTCATCGTGGGTGTATGACGTCATCCAGAGGAATGGGCGACTTGATCCCCACAGGAACAACAGGACACGCTGTTACTGATACCTTTGACTTGCAGTGAATCGCAAACCATTTGTCGTACATAAATGTCGAAGTTACCATTATAAAGCGTATACTTTTTTTCAAATGCGCATTTATAAAAAGAGCGCATCGGTGCAAGAAAAGTTTGAAATGGTGGGGATGTTTCTGCGTAACCGTATTCTTTTTCTTTTTAATTAAAGTCTACCGTACCATCCATCAATCTATTGGCCTATTCAGCCACCCACCCTCCCGTCCAGCCACACGTCTATGACTCTCTGTACTAGGCACACCAACTATCCCACCATTCATCTCACTATTTTTCCAGACGTATACAGATACAGCTGATTGAATACACAGATAAAAAATAAAAAAAATAGGATGGACGGATACGTGGACGATAGAACTGGCAGAGACGAAGGAACGGACGGGAAGACAGATTAATTGAGGAAGGGGCGAAGGGACTAACAAAGGAACGGAGGAACGAGTGCAAAGACAGAATCAGGGAGAGCGGGCGGAAGGGCGGAAGAAGTAGCTTGATTTAGTACTCACGGGCAGCGCCGGGACGCCTGGGACACGGGGCAGGAGTGTAGCTGGCGGTGGTGGTGGTGGCGGTGATGATTGTGGTGATGGTGGCTGTCGCGGTGATGCACTAATCTATCTGTGGGTGGGAGGGAGGTAAGGTTAGCAGACCAAAGTGAACCAGATTATATTCTCTCTCTCTCTCTCTCTCTCTCTCTCTCTCTCTCTCTCTCTCTCTCTCTCTCTCTCTCTCTCTCTCTCTCTCTCTCTCTCTCTCTCTCTCTCTCTCTCCTTTTTCTTCATCTTCATCATCGTCATCATATTTTTTTTCTTATTTTATCAGTGTTATCATCGTCATTATTATTGTTTTATTTGTTTTTCCTCGTTCGTGCTTTCTCTCTCTCTCTCTCTCTCTCTCTCTCTCTCTCTCTCTCTCTCTCTCTCTCTCTCTCTCTCTCTCTCTCTCTCTCTCTCTCTCTCTCCACACACCATACATTCACCTATCACGAAATGTTTCCTTCTTTTCTTTTGTCACGCGCAATCGCATCTCGTACTCCTTTCATCCCCTTCTCCTCCTCCTCCTCCTCCTCCTCCTCCTCCTCTTCCTACTCCTTTTCCTCCTCCTCCTCTTTTCTTCCTCCTCTTCTCCTTTCTCCTCCTCCTCTTCCTCTTCTTCTTCCTCTTTAAACCGTCTCAGAAAACTCTTTGTGTATTTTTTTTTATGACTGAAAAAAAGAGAAGAAACGTCAGCTCTTTTAAATCTTATTAGCCGTGTCAGGCCATTTTTTTGAAGGGGTGTAAATAGATACCAGACGCGCGCGCACACACACACACACACACACACACACACACACACACACACACGTGGATGAGCTGGAGTGAGTGGATGACACTTTTGTGAGCCGGACGTGCTGACCTTTGCGTGACCTTTGTCTTGACCCGCCACGAACACCCGAAGTGACTTTTTTTTCTTCCTCTTCCTTATTTATTTTCCCTTCCTGTCCTCTTTCCTTTTAATTTATCCCTTCCTCTTTTCATTTGTCATCTCTTTCCGTTTAACTGTTTATGTTGTATTCTTTTTCTTCGTTCCTTTTTTCTTTTTTTTATCCTTCTCTCATTCTCTTCCTTACTTTCCTTTGCCCACACGCCTCCCTCTCTTCATGTTCTCTTTATTCCCTCTTCATTTCATCCCTCCCTCTCTTCCTGCTTTTTCTATCGTCCGCTTGACCGCTAGGGAACAATACTTCTTGGCTTCCTTCTAATAAAAAATAAAAAAAAGACATCGATCTGACCTTCGCCTCTGGCCCAGGGGTTCTATACATCTTGATTCCACAGAAAGAACAACTGGCTACTTCTTTCTCCTGTTTGCTTTTCGTTTTTTCTTTTTCCCTATTGGCTAAGAAAGTTTTTTTTATATTTACTCTCCTTTTTTAGACTTTTTCTTCGTTCTCCAGAGACTTTTTGCTACACGGTTATTCCTTGGGGGTCTGCTGTTCAGTTGTTTTCATAGAGTCTGTAAACAAAGCAGAACTTGACATGGTAGAAAGAGGGCAGAACAGAATGTACGGCTTTGCTCACTTCGTTCACCCTCCCCCCCCCTCATAAACCTATGATGCCCTCTAGCAACCCCCCCCTAAAAAAAAAAAAAAAGCCAGAATTACGGGCCTGCATATGCACATCAAAACAGTTTTGTTTTTTGAAAATAGCAATATGTTATTTCCCTAAAATTGTCCATGAATCACTGCATTAAGTCTATTTACTGAGCGCTGTATTGGATTCATGAATGTTTTTCCTATTAAAGAATAAAACAATATGCCCTCCCGTGCTTGGAAACACTGGGGGACAGTCATGTACACGCTACCATTTGCATGCGTACACTGATCCGAGTTCATAGCGATCCACCTTTTATTTGTAAACATACGAGGGACAGTCAGGAACAGAGAGCAGCCAGGAACAGGACATCGGCCCGCGTTATTTTTTTTTTTTTTTTAGATTGCTCCCTCCCTTTAGGGT
>NC_066512.1:12835535-12855535 GCF_024679095.1 Eriocheir sinensis | reverse complement strand
ATATATATATATATATATATATATATATATATATATATATATATATATATATATATATATATATATATATATATATATATATATATATATATATATATATATATATATATATATATATATATATATATATATATATATATATATATATATATATATATATATATATATATATATATATATATATATATATATATATATATATATATATATATATATATATATATATATATATATATATATATATATATATATATATATATATATATATATATATATATATATATATATATATATATATATATATATATATATATATATATATATATATATATATATATATATATATATATATATATATATATATATATATATATATATAAATATATATATACATATACATTGGAGAAAAGAGACGCCTACGAGGGGATATGATTCAAGTCTTCAAGTATCTAAAAAAGTTCAATAACGTCGATTACTCCAAATTCTTTGAACTGCAAACCAACTCAAGAACTAGAAATAACGGTTTACCCATTCAGTCGAGTCGATGTAACACAGACATTGGAAGGAGTTTCTTTTCAAACCGAGTCATCCGCCACTGGAACAATCTTCCCTCAGAAGTAGTGAATGCGAATACCATCAACTCCTTCAAATATAGAATCGACCGTCATTTCGCTGCGTCGGGAGTAAACTGAATAACGAGGGGCTTCCATCTGCTCCTCAATATCGAGGTGCTTTCATCTGCTCACCAAGCCCCAAGTGGCGATCGAGCAGATTAAATCACCCAAGCGGGCGACCTCGTAATGAGCCAATAGGCTTTCTGTTGCCTGCATTTCCATGTTTCCATGTTTCCATGTACCTGAAATGAGCCATATAATTGTAGGTTTTAAAAGGCTATTGTTCGTTCATGTCCGGTCATAACTAAGCTATTTGATACAAGCTCGTCTTTCGTGTGCTTGTGTGGTATATTGGCGATACAAATCGGCATATGTGGGATTTTTATAAGGTGTATTTTTTTTCTTTACTTAAACCTTCAATTTATCATTGCAGAAAAAGGTTGAATATTTATCTTAATTTTATTTTCACCCAATCACGAACCAGCAATGCACGTGTGCCACATCTATACTCGCGAGTGAACAGATGGGATGTTACGTGTTCGTCATTTACTCTATATACTTAGAAGTGTCTGTTGATCGGTCATTATTTATGCATGTATATTTTTAGGTATGAATGTATCAGTGTTCTTATGTATGCTTAAACACACACACACACACACACACACACACACACACACAACACAACACAACACAACACAACACATACACACAACACAACACAACACAACACAACACAACACAACACAACACAACACAACACAACACAACAGAACACACACACACACACACACACACACACACACACACACACACACACACACACACACACACACACACACACACACACAACACACAACACAACACAACACAACACATACACACAACACAACACAACAGAACACACACACAAAAACACACACACACACACACACACACACACACACACACACACACACACACACACACACAAACACACACTCAAGTGGAAAGCAGGTAACAATGGTGATTTCCTCCTTAAGCGCGGTAGTGCTTAACCCGGTAGCTGCGGGAACCTGTTTCTTAAAGGCCCCTCTAAGCGAGAAAAAGGAGAAAAAATCATCACTCACGCAAACCATTTCATAATATATATTAACGCATTTGTGATCAGTTTATGCATCATCTTATTTTTTTGGGGGTTATATCATGGCAAAAATTTGGCCTGTCGCTGGTACACGGTAAAGCCACAAATTTGGCCCATCGCTGCTACTGGGTTAACAATAATTGTGGGTCTTACCAGGAAGTCACTCGACCGATTGGCCTGACCCACTGTGTTATGGACTCGCTCAGTACGAGTATATGGCGTTGTAGATATTTTTGCAGGCGGAGAAAGACTCGAATCTTTAAGTCGCTTGTTCTCCCTGTCTTACTGTATTGCTGTGAGACACTGACACTTAATAGCGACTTGGAGAGGCGTGTCGATGCCTTTGGCACTAAGTGCTTTCGCAGGATCATAGGGTATCGCTGGGATGATAATGTGTCGAACCAGCGACTACTCTGTGAAACTGGATGAAGGCCTGTTACCAGCACGGACCGTGAACGCCAACACCGGCTATGTGATGGGCAGTTGGGCACGTGGCGTGCCTCCCGGACGTCGACCTGCTCACAGGGTTGTTTCTGTACGAGACAACCCTGAATGAAGGAGACCAAGGAGACGCCCTCGAAACTCATGGCTCTGACAAGTCAGCCGATCCTGCCGGGAGGAACTTGGGATGGACAGGGCAACTGCGTGGGAACTTGCTCGGGCGGGACAGCCGGGAGTATGGACGGCGAGTGAGTGATGCGACGCACCCCCAGGCGTATGCTTCCCATTATAACAGTGTGTGACGAAGAGTCAGAATTTGTGCAGGATAGAGATTGTCTCGACAGACTGGCTCTTTCACCACACTGCCACTATTCCTTTACTTTGATAGAATTGATACAGTACAATGTCTCCGGTGCTGCGCAGCTTGTCAGTCTGTCAGTATGAAAAAATACGGGTTAAATACCACAGCAGTTCCAGAGCAATTGGCGTGCGGCAGTGGAGCCTGAGGGATGACAGCGTTCGACCGTGTGCTTCCCGCCTGCTGCTGACAGATGCAGTATTTTTGGGATATATATTATAAATCAAGTTGATTGTTATCATGATTTTGGCGTTACTATTCGCGAGGTCCCCGGCTGAAGAGCTTTCAAGTTATATGCTTTGCAGGTTCATACGGGCCTTAGTTAAGGAGTAATGTAATTGCATGTATGCACGCACGCGCACACACGAAATTTTAGAACAGCAAGAATGTGCTATACTCGCTTCGTTCGCTCTTCTTCTTCTTCTTCTTCTTCTTCTTCTTCTTCTTTTTCATATTATTATTATTATTATTGTTATTATTATTATTAATATTATTTTTGTTATTATTATTATTATTATTATTGATATTATTATTATTGTTGTTGTTTACTTTTACAATTAATGTTGTTATTATTATTATTATTATTATTATTATTATTATTATTATTATTATTATTATTATTATTATTATTATTATTATTATTATTATTATTATTATTATCATCATATTCATGTTTTCCTGGCATTATTATTTTTTTGCACATTTACTCTCTCTCTCTCTCTCTCTCTCTCTCTCTCTCTCTCTCTCTCTCTCTCTCTCACACACACACACACACACACACACACACACACACACACACACACACACGGCCCGGTAGCTCAGTGGATAGAGCGTCTGCCTCACAACCAGAAGGACCGGGGCTCGATTCCCCGGCCGGGTGAAGATAAGTTGGGTTTATCTTCTTTCACGTGTTTCCCCTGTACACCTAGCAGTGAGTAGGTACCCGACGTCAGGCAAGGAGTTGTGACCTCGTTGTCGCGGTGTGTTGTGTGTGAGTGGTCTCAGTCCTACCCAAAATCGGTACTATGAGCTCTGTGCTCTTCCGTAGGGGAACGGCTGGCTGTCTCGAGAGAGACCCTCAGCAGACCAAGAGGTGAATTACACACACACACACACACACACACACACACACACACACACACACACACACACACACACACAGCATTTCTATGATGTGCTACACATGATTTCTGGAAATGCACTTTGATAGTCGTTCAAAAGGGATTCATATTGATAATTCATGTATGTCAAGCTACACACACACACACACACACACACACACACACACACACACACACACACACACACACACACACACACACACACACACACACACACACACACACACACACACACACACACACACACACACACACACACACACACCGCTCCGGTAGCTCAATCGGCTAGAGCGCCGCACTGCAAGGCTTCACGGCCAAACAGACGGCGGTTCGAGTCCCGCTCAGGCCGGATTCTTTCCGTTGACTAGGAGTGGTTACTGTTCCCGCTTGAGCAAGGGAGATGGGGTATGTGGTGTTTGAGGTCCTGGCAGTACCCAGAGATCGACGATAATGAGCATGCACTTGCTCGTGTCAGGAGGGTACCTGCTGACGAAAGCGAGTCCAACTCGTGATCAGGCCGTGGTGAATTAAACACACACACACACACACACACACACACACACACACACACACACACACACACACACACACACACACACACACACACACACACACACACACACACACACACACACACCACAGACACACACACACACACACACACACACACACACACACACACACACACACACACACACACACACACACACAGACACACACACACACACACACACACACACACACACACACACACACACACACACACACACACACACACACACACACACACACACACACACACACACACACACACACACACACACACACACACACACACACACACACACACACCACAGACACACACACACACACACACACACACACACACACACACACACACACACACACACACACACACACACACGGGTTTATCGCTTTTTTTATTACTCTATTGAGAGAGAGAGAGAGAGAGAGAGAGAGAGAGAGAGAGAGAGAGAGAGAGAGAGAGAGAGAGAGAGAGAGAGAGAGAGAGAGAGAGAGAGAGAGAGAATGTCATATTTTTTCCATATTTATCACGTAGTTAACATCCACTCAGAGCGCCGCGTCTAAATCAGTCTTTAAACCCAGGCATTCGTTCTTATACATGAGACGAGAGATTAAGAGAAAACTTCACAGGGACAGCCGACAGGTATAGGAGAGTGAGGGGGAGGGAAGGAGGAGTGAAGAGAGAGAGTGAAGGAGAGCGAGGGGACGGGACGGGAAGGAGAGGGGAGGGAGAGCGGGAGAGATGATGGCTGCAGAGGATGAGTAAGGGTTAAGGATGAGGGAAATTAAGAGCAGAGAAGGAGTGAGAGATTAATGAAGAGGAGGATGAAGGAAGGAAGGGAGATACGAGAGGAGACACATGAGGGTGCGGAGGTAAAAAAAGTAAAACAGGAAAATTAATATCAGTGCAAGACGCAAAATAGTGAAAAGAAGTGAAAATACGAAATGCAAATGGGAAGACTTAAAAAATATGGAGACTTTGCTCGAGCCAGTGAAGGATGGGGAGGAAGAGGAGGGTAAGGAGAAGGAGGAGGAGGAGGTAGAGGAAGAGGGTAAAGAGGAGGGAAAGGAGAAGGAGGAGGATGAGGAGGAGGAATAAGGAGGAGGTTGTTGCCACTGTGTGTAAATTTGTCCTCTCGTCTTGTAACTTAGCCAGACTCACCCTTATCAAAGAAAGAGTAAAGACAGCTCCTTTAACTCTCTTAGTTATGATTCTTGGTGATGGAGACTTCGGCGGTGTGGTGGTGGTGGTGTGTATGAGAAATGGTGATTGGGATGAAGGGGAGGTGGTGGTGGTGGTGGTAGGGAAGGCAGAACTAGTGGTGAGAAAGGTGAAGGGGGTTGAGATGTTGATGCTGTGGCGAGGACGATGGTGGTGTAGATTGTGAGGTGGTGGTGTTCGGACAAGGTGCAGAAAAGAAGGTGGGTGAAGATGTTGGTTTTGTGTGGGTGAAGGAACACAGTATGGTGGTGAAAATGATGGTGAAGATGGTGGTTGTGAGAGGAAAGGAAAAGTGGACAGGAAAGTGACAGTGAGGAAGCGAAGATGGACGGAGATATTGATTTTAAAGGAATAATTTTCGCGGCATGATGGTGAAGATGGTGGTGAAGAAGATGATGGTGAGGGGAAAGGAAAAGTGAAGAGAGAAGTGATGGGAAGGATGCGAAGGTGAGTGAAGATGTTGATATCAAGGGAAGGATTATCGCGGTGGTGATGATGGTGATGAAGATGGTGATGGAGGTAGTGAAAGGAATGGAAAAGTGGATAGAAGGTGATGGGAAGGATGCGAAGGTGATATTAAGGGAAGGATTATCGCGGTGGTGATGATGGTGATGAAGATGGTGATGGGAAGGATTATCGCGGTGGTGATGATGGTGATGAAGATGGTGATGAAGGTAGTGAAAGGAATGGAAAAGTGGAGAAGGTGATGGTGAGAATGTGAAGGTGGGTGAAGATGTTGATATTAAGAGAAGATGGTGATGGGGAGAATGGAGATGCGTAAGGAAATGCATTTAACTAGGAATTATAAATCTCCGCACACTTTTAATGGTCTCACATAAACTCTATTGCCCAGCTAATGGCGGTGGTGAGGGAGACGGTGGTTGTGGTGGTGATGGTGGCGGCAGTGATTGTGGAGGTGTTTACGGCTGTGATAATGATGGGCTTGATGGTGAGTTGGGTGGTGATGGCGGGGGTGTGAATGACGTGGTAATGTTTCTGATGGTGTTGGTAAAATTGGTAGTGATGGGGATGATGGTGATAATGATGATGATGTGATAATGTTTTTATTTTTTTATTTTTTACAGCAGAGGAGACAGTGCAAGGGCGTAAAAAAAAAGTAAAGAAAACAATAATGAAAAAAAAATGCCCGCTACTTACTGCTCCATGGTGATAGCGATGATGATGATTATGATGTATACATTGTTCGTCTTACTTAGGCACGTATTCTCAGCTGCGTTCGGCTCTTACAACAAACATTTCCATTGGCCACAAAAGGGATTAGTCGGGTTCTCACGGGTGTTTCTCACGTTCAGAGTGCAAAAGCCTTGTCGAACTATCACTAGGCTCATAAAACTCCCCATGGAAATACCCACAACCACTACCAAAGCATTATCCAATGTGGGTGTGAGAAGGGGCTATTACACTGGGCAAACTTTCCGCGGATCTTCAGTCAAACCACGATTTTCGCTAGCGTGGTTTTCATTTATTTCTTGTTATTGCTGCTGATGATGATGGTGAGTAATACCGTCGTCCTTCAAGAAACTCTACCGTAGCTTTGGAAGATCGTGGACACGTCAGAAAACCACGGAAATATGAGAACCACGCCAACGGAAATCGTGGTTTGACTTAAGATACACGGAAAATTTGCCCAGTGTAATAGCCCCTTTAGCCCCGAAACGTCTGAGAATAGCCTATATACGGGC
The DNA here is from genome assembly GCF_024679095.1 of Eriocheir sinensis. Classification (NCBI taxonomy): domain Eukaryota; kingdom Metazoa; phylum Arthropoda; class Malacostraca; order Decapoda; family Varunidae; genus Eriocheir; species Eriocheir sinensis. The sequence goes on along the minus strand of NC_066512.1, from coordinate 12,848,410 downwards.
CTTATCCTCCAGGAAAAAAAGGATATTCAGCTCTCCTTTTATTGGTTGGTACTATATTCAAACAACGACTCTTCCGCCTCCTCCTCCTCCTCCTCCTCCTCCTCCATCTGTCACGCACCGTTTTGCCGTAATGGTGACTGTGAGGGGATGACTGCTCCTCCTCGCCTCCTGCTGTGGTTAATGGGTCTATTGTGAGGAATGATGGGGAGGAAGCGAGAGTAGTAGTAGTGGGCGAGGGAATGGTGAGGGATGGAATGAAGGTTGTGTGGGTTGGTGTGGGGGGGGGGGGGTGGAAGGAAGATAGCGAGGAAAAGTGTGGAGAACAAGAGACGTGGATGTTTGATGGGGAGGAAGGTAGTGTTGAGAAAGAATAGGAAGGAGAGGCGGAAGTGAGAATCGTGTAGGATATATTGTGAGCATGGAGTGTGTTGGGAAGGGAAGGAAGGGAAGGGAATATACAAGTGGGCATATGAGTATTGTTGGGAAAGGAAGCAAGTCGTGTGAAGGAAAGGGTATGTGTCTTTGTGGATAGTGGGAAATGAACATAGGTGGGTGGGGGGTATTGAGTGTGAGAAGTGAGGTTAGTGGTGGTAAGTGGAAGACTGTACTAGTGGTAGGTACTGTAGGAGTAATAAGGGCAGTGATGAAGAGCTTTTTTTTTTTTTTTTTTTTTTTTTCTTCTATCATTGTTTCTGTCTTTTCTAACTTTTGATCTTTTTTTTCCAATCTCTGTGGTGTTAAGTTTTGAGTAAAGGCAATGCTTGGGGGATGGTAAGGAGTCAGATTTTAATGTTAGAGAATAATAGCCTGTGGTTCCCGTCACTTGTCTTTCCGATACAAAGCTTTAAGTCTCCTCCGATAAGCAAGGCGAGCATCAAACCAAGGACTGGTGACCCGGCGACGGGGAGCCGCCAGCAGCCGCGCGAGGGATCAAGGCGGAGAGGCGTTATTGGACTCTCCGCTGCAGCAAAAGTAATTTTAATTAATGTGCGTGATATTGCTCGTAGCGAAGCAGCAACAATAGAGCATAACACTTTCGAATCTTTTTTGAGTGAATATTTTTTCCTGTCACATTTCAGTTCCTCCACCCCCCCAACACACACACACACACACACACACACACACACACACACACACACACACACACACACACACACTCTCTCTCTCTCTCTCTCTCTCTCTCTCTCTCTCTCTCTCTCTCTCGCCAGTGGGTCAGTGATTGGTAAGTACGTACTTGAAAACGTAATTAAAGACAAACTTTAGTTACCCTGAAGCAGTTCACTAAAAAGAGATCCTCGACACGAAATTCAAGATAAGTGATGCAGCTGTTAATTTACTGACTTTTATAACGATCATTTCTGACTTTACCATGTAACCAAAATACTGGTTATTATACACCTGGATTTTTTAAAGGAGTTTTGTAAAGTTCCACACCATATATCACTTTACAAAGTCAAAGAAATATATAACGAGGGTAATGTTCATAATTAGATCGCAAACTAGATAAGCAACAGTCAGCAAAGGGTGGTCATTAAAGAAGCTGTTTCACCAGTCACTAGTTGCGACAATCGAGGCACTGATCGCGGACCTGTTCCCTTCATAACATACATGAACGACATCGATGCTGGACTGAGTATTGCATAACTAAATTTGGTGACGACGCTGAAACTGATAACTCTGTCAACACTCTCCTCCCAGACCATGACAGGCAAAGCCTTCAAGAAGATTTGTGTAAATTTTCAGCTAGTCTGATCAACGGTAGATGCAGTTTAGCATAAACAAGTTCCATTTTCTTCAAAGGGAAACTAAAGTTACTAAGTACGGCTAAAAAATATGCGTGGCAAAGTTCAAAGGCGTACTCTGTGCTATAGATCTTGCTGTCACTATATCAGAACTTGAATTCCAAAAAATTCATGTTTCGAATATTTGGAATTTAAAGTACATCGCAATAATTGTTATAAAAATCATGATGAGGCTCTTTGATGCAGGTTCCGGCCATTACCTGCGTCATTGCTATCATAATCCTTATTGTGACCATTGGCTGGAATTATCAGTGCACAGGAAGACCGAAACGTGAGTTATTTTGTGTGTATACATCTTTTTCTACGTCTCTTTTATATATTTAACTTCTTTGAAGTTTATTCACGCTAACTTTTTTTTAATTTCCTCATCCACACTTAGCGAAAAGTTGCTAATGACTTAATGCATCCGTCTCTGCCAAGTGCTCTGCCAATGCTCTCGTTTTCAAGTTTATTCACTGTGCTTTTTTCACCCCTATTCTCGGTCTATTCTCACCAGCATTTATTGACAAGACTCCCGCCCGCCCGTAACGACAACCGCTTTGCCTTGACTTGTTCGGCGCTTGCTGGGACGTGTGGGCATTCAGCGTCAATACATCTCCGGGCGCCAAGTGGTGGATGGCTTGTGTGTGCGTGCCGTATGGATGGCGGCGCCCCCTGTCCTTGTGGAGGGAGTCTTCCTTCCTTTTCTCTGTACTCGGTGTGGCATTTATTTCTTTTCTATCTCGGACATAATTATGTCAGCCTGGACACTCACTAATTGTCATGTCTCCTTCATAATACGACGCGTCCCCGTTCTCATTTCTTCTGCTCATATTATCGTTGTGGTGGAAGGAGATTCTTGTTATTCTTCTTTTTTATCCATATTCAGGTCACCTTTTCTGCAGTGACCCTATTTTTTTTTTTTTTACCACCCGGAAGCCCTCAATCAGTCAGTCAGCCAGCCAGTCAATCCGAGGATCAGTTAGCCGGGCAGTTCAGTTCTCTTCCAAACTATCTGAATCACCTTTGGAACTTTATTGAGGTTCTGCATGGGCTGTTTCTAAGTGTTATAGTGGAGCAACAGTCTTCTACGTTACAACCTTTTTTTTTACAGCAGCTCAAGGGCAAACAACAAACAATAACAACAACAACAACAACAAGCCCATTAGCCGCTGCTCCAGTAAAAAAAAAAGAGGGAGAGGCCGCATGAGGTCAATTTCAGAAGGAGAGGTGTCTTGATATTCTTCCGAAAAAAAAAGTAATGATTTCGTTGCTGCAGAATGGATTAAAGTTCTTATCGATGTTTTAAAAGCAAGATAACCGCACCATCGCAGAAAGTCTTAATTGATAGGCTCGATTTCCAACGTTCTATTTTTTTGGTCAGTATTTTTTCCACTTTCCTCTTCACACTTCCAATATTCAATAGATTTCCTCCCAACTTCATTTTTCTTTACTATTATTATTATTAGGATATTCAATAAGTCTCCTGGAAACCCGGCACAAGTTTAGGTAAAATTGAAAGGGAGGGGAAAAAGTGTAGAGGAAGAGGTGGAGGAAGACGAGGACGAGAGTGAGTAAGAGCAAGATAAATAATGGAGGAGGAGGAGGAGGAGGAGAAGGAGGAGGAGGAGGAGGAGGAGGAGGAGGAGGAGGAGGAGGAGGAGGAGGAGGAGGAGGAGGAGGGAAAGGAGTAGGGGGAGGAGACGTGAACAAACGAAAGGATGAGCTGAAGGAAGAGAAGGAGGAAGAGGATGAGGATGTGTACAGGAAGTAACAGGGTGAGTAAGAAGAGGAGAAACAGAAGCCGGAGGAGGAAGAGGGCGAGTAAGGAATAGAGGAGAAGGACGAGCAGTAAAAAGAGGAAGAGAACATAGGAACTTAGGAATCTGCAAGAGGCCGGTAGGCCTGTACGAGGCAGTTCCTTTGAACCTAAGCTCCCGTGAATCTAACCCCACCTATTTATCTAATCTATTTTTGAATGTGACAATTGTATTGGCACCCACCACATAGCTGCTCAGCCTGTTCCACTCATCTACCACTCTGTTAGTAAACCAATTTTTGCCTATGTCCCTGTTGAATCTGAATTTATCCACTTTAAACCCATTACTATACGTGTCCTACCCGGTTCTCTTACCATCAGAACATTATTAATATCCCCCTTATTAAAGCCCTTCATCCGTTTATAAACCTTCATCATGTCTCCACGCACCCTTTGCCTTTGTAGAGAATGCAAGTTTAACTGTTTGAGTCTTTCCTCGTATGGCAGGTTTCGTAACCCTTGAATCATCTTAGTCATCCTCCTCTGCACCGATTCTAACATTTTGATATCTATTCTATAGTAAGGTGACCAGAACTGAACCGCATAATCAAGATGAGGTCTAACTAATGCTAGATATAGTTTGAGGAAGACTTCGGCGCTTATGTTGCTTACGCTCCTTGCAATAAAACCCAGTACCCTGTTTGCTCGATTTCTACAACAAGGAGGAAAGGAGAATCAGGAGGAGGAGAAAGATCAGAAGGAGAGGAGGAGAGGGTCTAGTAAGAGGACGAGTAGAAGGAGGAGGAAGAGGAGGAAGAAGAGGGGAGTGAGCACAGGCGAAGTAGGGTTCTTGCGGAAATGAGTGGCGGTGGGCTTGAAGGTGTCGGGTGGGATGACGGCTTGGTGGCAGGTAGATTGAAGAGTAGATAGGAAATTACATGCGAGGAGGCGTTGGATGACGGCGAAAGGGCGAAAAAGTAAGGCCATCCTTTACTGGAACACTACAAGAGGGCATTGAAAAAGTTGGAAGAGGAGGAGGAGGAGAAGAGGAAGAAGATAAAGAAGAGGACGGGAACATACAAGAGGGCATTGCAAGGGTAGGAAGAGGAGGCGGAGGAGGAGGAGAAGAGGAAGGGTAGGGTAGGTAGGGAAGGAAGAGGAGGAGGAGGAGAAGAGGAAGAAGATAAAGAAGAGGACGGGAACATACAAGAGGGCATTGCAAGGGTAGGAAGAGGAGGCGGAGGAGGAGGAGAAGAGGAAGGGTAGGGTAGGTAAGGAAGGAAGAGGAGGAGGAGGAGAAGAGGAAGAAGATAAAGAAGAGGACGGGAACATACAAGAGGGCATTGCAAGGGTAGGAAGAGGAGGCGGAGGAGGAGGAGAAGAGGAAGGGTAGGGTAGGTAGGGAAGGAAGAGGAGGAGGAGGAGAAGAGGAAGAAGATAAAGAAGAGGACGGGAACATACAAGAGGGCATTGCAAGGGTAGGAAGAGGAGGAGGAGGAGGAGAAGAGGAAAAAGATGAAGAAGAGGACGGGAACATACAAGAGGGCATTGCAAGGGTAGTAAGAGGAGGAGGAGGAGGAGAAGAGGAAGAAGATAAAGAAGAGGACGGGAACATACAAGAGGTAAGGAAGGAAGGAGGATGAGGAGGAGGAGAAGAGGAAGAAGATAAAGAAGAGGACGGGAACATACAAGAGGGCATTGCAAGGGTAGGAAGAGGAGGAGGAGGAGGAGAAGAGGAAAAAGATGAAGAGGACGGGAACATACAAGAGGGCATTGCAAGGGTAGGAAGAGGAGGAGGAGAAGATGAAGAAGATAAAGAAGAGGACGGGAACATACAAGAGGGCATTGCAAGGGTAGGAAGAGGAGAAGATGACAAAGAAGAGAAAGGGTAAACTATCACCACCACCATAAATAAACAGGAAGGAAAGGAGAAGAGCAAGACCAGATTAAACAAGAACAGTATAAACAAAAAGAGAAAAAAATAGAGAAACCTTTATAGACTTTACAACGGAGTGTGTGTAAAGGGAACATTGCAAACAAACAAACAAACTTGGACGAGGTAGAAATCAAAGAGGAAGAGGAGGAGGAGGAGGAGGAGGAGGAGGAGGAGGAGGAGGAGATGGCAAAAGCAAGAAAATGATGAACGAACAGGAATGGGAGCAAGAATAAGAATATGTAGAACGTCAAGACAAAGAAAATGGGATGTTATGCAGGCGACGACAGCGAGTTAGTGAAGGGAGTGAAGGAAATGGACAAGTACTTAAGGAAGCAATAAAGAGGGAAGGAGAGGAGAAGAAAAGACGAGAGGAGAAGGAGGAGGAGGAGGGGAGGAAGAGGAGGAGGAGGAGAAAAAGAAGAAAAAAGAAGAAGAAAAAGAAGTAAACGAAAAAGAAAAAGAAGTAAAAAGAAGAAAAAAGAAGAAAAAAGAAAAAAGGAAGAAGAAGGAGAGAGAGAGAGAGAGAGAGAGAGAGAGAGAGAGAGAGAGAGAGAGAGAGAGAGAGAGAGGTCAACAGGGGTCAAGTATGTAAGGAGGAGACACGGAGAGGCGGAGGTGAAGGAGGAAGAGGAAAGAGGAGAGAGAAGCATGAGAAGGAAGAACAAGGGTGAGAGGCAAGCAGAGGGTGTTGTTAAGTGTGTCGAGTATTACAAACGAGGAGACACGCGCCGCCACTGCTGTTCTCGCTGTTGTTGTTGTTGTTGTTGCTGATGATGATGTTGAGTTTACGACGTGGTTCACTCTATTCCTCTCCTTTATGCTCTCTATTCTTTCCCCTCCCGCTGTCACATCTCGCCGCCCGTGTTTCCTATGGTTTTGCTCCTTGCTGAAAATACTCGCCCGTGTCTTTCCCTTGCTTTCTGTCACTGTGAATTTACGTGAAAGGCTCGTAAAGTCTTGTTGCTCCTTTGTCTCGCGTTCCTCATTCGTGTGTGTGTGAGTTTATTTATTTACGCACAATATTTTAGGATGAAACGAGGCACACCACGGGAGCCAAACGCTAATGGCCGCAGCGGTGGCATGACGTACGTGCCGCTCTCATTACACTGCATTGCGTACTTGAAACATGCAACAATATTCTTTAACGGACCCTTTTGTCTCGTCTTAGTCTTGCTGCTTCCTGGAGATTATCGCCCCCGTCTCTCCCCCTCCTCTTGCCTCGCGTCACTGTGTATTTGCATGGAGTATTGATATTTACTGTTCCCCTCTCGCATTTTTCAGCTGGGCGCGAGTTACTCTTTCCACAAAGCACTTTTATTTATGAGGAAATGAGACTCACCGGAACTCATTGACACGAGTGGACGCAGTGGGGGCTTTATGTACTGTGTCGCGTTCCCATTTCACTTCATAATGTAATTTTTCAGTATTCAAATGGTTATTCAACAGTCATCGCAGCACAATACGCGCCACTCAGTGCTGCCGCAGAAATTCATTCCATATTCAGAGCATATCATAATGACCGACACCTAACATGTCAGTAACATGTTTTAAAGCGTCCGTTGTAAAATATATCGCATCCATAACATGATTGTAATGCGCGCGTAACATTATATCATATTTATGGCGATGAGGGGACGCTGTGGGAGAAAGCGAAAGTTGCAGAGAGCACAGCACAGCACAGCACAGCACACAGCATCCCAGGCTTATAGAACACACACACACACAAAAAAAAAAACATTGTCCTCCACACATAAACATAACCACCACCATACGCTGTCCTCATCGGAGTATCACCACCACCACCACCACACATCGTCCTCATCACAGCGCCACGACCACCACCACCACCACCACCACACATCGTCCTCATCACAGCGCCACCACCACCACCACCACACACCGTCCTCATCACAGCGCCACCACCACCACCACCACCACCACACATCGTCCTCATCACAGCGCCACCACCACCACCACCACCACCACACATCGTCCTCATCACAGCGCCACCACCACCACCACCACACACCGTCCTCATCACAGCGCCACCACCACCACCACCACCACCCAACGTCCTCATCAAACACCCACCACCACCACCACCACCACCACCACCACACATCGTCCTCATCACAGCGCCACCACCACCACCACCACCACACATCGTCCTCATCACAGCCCCACCACCCCCACCACCACACACCAGCGCCACCACCACCACCCAACGTCCTCATCACAGCTCCACCACCACCACCACCACCACACATCGTCCTCATCACAGCGCCACCACCACAGGATCACCACCACCACCACCACCACCACCACCACCACACATCGTCCTCATCACAGCGCCACCACCACAGGATCACCACCATCACCACCATAGCATGTTCACCACAGCGATTGCAACAACGCCGCCACCACTATATTCATTTTTAGGTTTCCACAAAAAAGATTATTTACCGCATAACACCACCACCGACACCACCACCACCACCACCGACACCACCACCACCACCACCAACAACAACAACAACAACTGCAATAACAACAACAGTAAAATCTGCATCACCACCTGTTCTTGCGGCGTGTCAGTAAGCTTGATTAATTAGCGGTGTGGCTTCTCGGACGAGGCAGGTGAGACTAATGAGGAGAGAAGATGGAAGAGGAAGGAGGGCTGCTGCTGCTGCTGTTGTTGTTGCTGTTGCTACTGATTCTACTGTTGCTGAAGAACTTGGCTCCTGGCCGTGAACCTCATCTTCCCCTTTGCCCGGACAACACTTCCTCAGCTTTGTGAAACTTAAGACAATACACAACTTAAACATGGCCCACCTCCTACTCCCCTTCCCTTTACATCATACCCCCCACTCCCTCCTTCACTGTCTCCCACCCCTTCATCCCTCCTTCCCAACGATGCCAGATTATCGTAAGCCTCGTATTTCACGGTTTCTGACCCATAACTACTCCTAAAAATCACCAATAATTAACCATTTTAACGATAATTACATATGAAACCAGTTATTGGGATTGAGGAGGCAGTTTATGGGTCGGAAATCGGGAAACATAGGAGACTGAGTACGACAATTTGGCAACGTTGCTCCTTCCTTACTTTTCTGTTTGTCATCACCTCCCACTCTTCTTCCCTTCACATCCCATCCCCCACTCCCTCCTTCATTGTTTCCCCACTTCCTCATCCCTCCTTTCTTACTTTTCTGTTTGTCATCACCTCCACTCTTCTTCCCTTCACATCCCATCCCTCACTCCCTCCTTCATTGTTTCCCACTCCCTCATCCCTCCCTCCTTCCCTTCCTGTATGCCCTCCTACACTTTTTCCTTCACATCTCATCCCTATAATATGACCCTGCAGTTTCGGCGCCAAGAACAGAACGCCCGAATCTCATCCCCCACTCTCTTCTTGATTGTTTCTCCCTCCCTCATCCTTCCCTCCTTCCTTCCTTTATTGTCTCGAACTTTCCTTTTCCTCCTTTTTCTCCATATCTATCCGACTGTTCTCCTTTTCCTCTCACCATTTTTTTTTGTTTCACCTGTTTATCTCTTTGCCTTTTTTTCCTCAATTCTGTCCTCGTGGCAATATCGTTTGTTGTGTCCAGTTACTTGTGATTTTTTTTTTCAGAGCGAGGAGCTGATTTTGAACGTCTTGAAAAATGAAAAGTCAACTAGATCAAGACTCAGCGGTGTGAAACTGACAAAACAGATTTAAATGATGTTCGTTGAAGTTCCATCATGTTTTATATTATATAAACAGATACTCTTGCAGTCTTGCTCCATTCTCTCTCTCTCTCTCTCTCTCTCTCTCTCTCTCTCTCTCACACACACACACACACACTGAAACACTGGCAAGAGGAAAAAATAATTCGATAGATAAAATTTATATATCGAAAATCTTTAGCGCTGTGTGTGCTGTCGCAGCTGTGTATCAGTCATAAAATTATTGACACTGCTGTCACCTCACCGAGTAATTTGTTCAAATGTGAGGAGAAGCATTCCCACTCATACGTCGTTGGTGATACACGACGGTCTAAAAGAATTTTTCTTGTAACTGAGACCCAACCTTTAGATTATTAGTCACTACTTGATAACTCTTAAACAAAAGCAACATGTCTTGAAGGTGTGGAGAGGCAGTCCTACTTATCTTACAGTGGCACAGAGAAGCACAGAGGCGCGCCGAAATGTTGCGACTAGTTAGTTAAGGCGGGTAACTTGGTAACTTCTCACTTCACAAGGAAACTTGTGAGAAGTGTGTGTGTGTGTGTGTGTGTGTGTGTGTGTGTGTGTGTGTGTGTGTGTGTGTTTTGTCTCGTTCCTATTTATTGCCAGAATAGTACATAATTATCAGCACATAGTTAATTAAGCGGTACACACAGGCACATTAATTAAGGCGCTAAACTTCCGCAACTCTTCCCACTTCGCCGGAAACATGTGAGAAGTGTGTGTGGAGATCTTTCGTCCTCCTATTTATTTTAACATTCGTACACATGGGCACATCAACACGGGTACTGTGCATGCATGACAGGACGAGCACACAGGGAGGGCGGCGAGGGCACGGCTAAACGGCGCCGCTCACTCACGCTCTCCGCCCTGTCACTCTCCGCCCCACACACCGCCTCACACACACCTTTACTGCACGGGGCGCTGCGCCAGACTAACGCGACTCGCGCGCGGTCGCGGCAGGCGGCCCCTTTCCCCTCCGTCAGCACCCTTACCTCCCTCCCCCCTGTCACTCACCCTATGGCATGGTGGTGGCTGGGGTGGATCTGAAAGTCCTCCTCCTCCTCCTCCTCCTCCTCTTCATCTTCCATCTCGTCCTTCACACCGGTCTTGACGGCCTATTTGAGGTGTGTCACGCTTGAAGCCACAGGTGTGTGTGTGTGTGTGTGTGTGTGTGTGTGTGTGTGTGTGTGTGCCCACGAGCGCGTGCGGGTATGTTCTTGTGCATGTGTGCATTTGTGTAATTTAACAGGATCTGATCACGCTCTGAACTAGCTAGCGTCAATAGAAACCTTTCCAAATGAGCTTCGAGCTCAGGTGACGAATCTTTGGGATCAACTGGAACCTCACCCCCACACACCCTCGGAAGTGGGGACGCAAACACCCGTGTGTGTGTGTGTGTGTGTGTGTGTGTGTGTGTGTGTGTGTGTTTGTGTTTGTGTGTGTGTGTGTGTGTATCCATGTGTGTGTGTGTGTGCACAAACACACACACACACACACACACACACACACACACACACACACACACACACACCTTCAGGCATGGACGGTTGACAACAGTGCCACTATCAACCACACCAAGACCATGGTGATGCACGTTTGCACGTCCAAGAGAGATGTACCACCTCCGTTGCTGTCTATTGGCTCACACCACCTCCAGGTTGTCCAGTCAACCAAACTACTAGGCGGACTACCAGCTCAACTGGAAGCTCCACGTCTCCAACACCGTCAGAGCAGCCTCCTACAAGCTGTACATGCTGCGTAGACATAGAACGCTGGGGGCACCGGCTGCTGAGCTGTGCAGTATTTATTCATCATTCATATTGCCAAAGCTAATGTATGCCTCCCCGGCGTGGTCATCGTCCCTTACCCTCACCCAACAATAGCAGCTGAGAGGGTTCAAAAGAGGGCATTCAGGGTCATTTTAGGCCCTGACTACCACACCTACGACAACGCCCTGGCCACCCTGAGTCTCCCGAGGCTCTCTGACAAGCACCAGGACGCCCTCAAAAAATTCGGAATCTCCCTGCTTCACCATCCCCGCCACCGCCACCTTCTGTCACCCGACGCGCCTCCTCCCACCCACTTCACCAGACACCACAACAAACTCAACCCCCTCAGAGCGCCGCGAACCGACCGTTACAAACGTAGCACAGTGCCCGCGATGGTGCGGATGATAAATAACGCCCAGTGGCAGTCATACCCAAAGGGCCGCGGTGGAGATTAGCACCTCGCCGCTACCCCTCTAAGTGCCCCCTTCACACCACCCTCCCTCTGGTGTAGCCTATTTACTATTAGTTTCTTGTATTTTTAATTTGTATATTTTCAGCCTTACGGCTGCCTTACATTAATAAACCTATTATTATTATTATTATTATTATTATTATTATTATTATTATTATTATTATTATTATTACACACACACACACACACACACACACACACACACACACACACACACACACACACGGATGTTTGTGTCCCCGCTTCCGAGGGTGTGCTGGGGTGAGGTTCCAGTCGATCCCAAAGACTCGTCACCTGAGCTCCAAGCTCATTTGGAAGGGTATCTACACACACAAACACAAATGTGTATGCTCGTGCGCACGTAGATTACTCACTATTTTATACTATATTATGTGATATCGAGAAACAAATGTCAGTTTAATCTACTCGCAGTGCTGCGTTTGGAGATTTATTAAACATAACAGATTGTAAATTCTTTACTACACTATGTCTGATGTAACGATTTCCTGCATTTACAAACTGAGAAGAAATATTTTCCTGTCCGTTTCAAATGTACTGCATTATTTATTATGAAATAACAACTGCTCTTAACGAAGGGTCCTCTCTGCTATTTCTCATTATCTTAACGAGAACAGTATTAAAAAAATCCTTATCCTGTATCGATGCAGAAAGTCTACAACTTAACATGGTAAACGCGTAAACTTTGGGAGTACTATTATCAAAACTGATTGAGTAAGTGAGGGCGGCCGTAAGGAAAAACTCTCGCCCATGTTTTGAGGGCAGATCATGAGTGTATCCTTTGCCGAAAGTGTTCGAGGAATGGTCCCGTCCAGACCATGACTGTGCCAACTTTCCTTCTCTAAAAAACTGGCCAATACGGCGGCCGATACGTACACTTTGTAATGAGGTATTTAATCACATCATGAGAGTACTGCGAAACACGTAGATTTTTTTTTTATACCGCAGAGCAACGCAAGGGCAACAAAAAGAAAATGTAGAAGAAAAAGCCCGCTAACTGTTGCTCCCACAAAGCGAAAAGTATAGACTGGCCTTTTTTTTTTTACAACATAGGAGACAACTCAAGGGCAACAAAAAGAGTGTACAGAAAAAAAGCCCGCTACTCACCGCTCACACAACAGACAACAGTAAAGAGTGGCCCAAATAGATGCCAATTTCGGGTGGAGAGGTGTCTTGATACACTCCATAAATAATGCTTAATATTGATATGATTTGCTTTATTATTAATGTTTATTTCCCCTCCTCCTCCTCCTTCTCCTCCTCAGCATCATCATCATCATCATCATCATCATCATCATCATCATCTTTTAGTATTACTCATCACATATTCTTAACTCTCCGTAGTATCTCCGTACTGTCCTTCCGTGGTCTTATTTTAGCCACCCTACGCTCCTTACATCACCTTGTG